>NC_050444.1:12148301-12448301 GCF_903995425.1 Onychomys torridus
TGTATTCTGTTGGTTATGCTTGCATCTATGTTTCCTGTTCATTTACTCAGATTTCTATTTCCAGCATTCCCTCTGTTTGTGTCTTCTTCATTGTTTCTATTTCCCTTCTCAGGTCTTGAATTGGTTTCCTCACTTCTTTCATTGCTTTTTCATGGTTTTCTTTAAGGTATTTATTGTTTCCTTCCATTTTTTTATTTGTCTTTTCCTCTAGTTCTTTATAGATTTCTTCCCATTTTTCTTTGACTTTTTCTCATTTTCTTTATTGATTTCCTCCACTTTTTTGTTTATATTTTCTTCAATTTCATTTTTGATTTTTTTTATTGAAAGGCCTCTAGCATCCTCATGATGCTATTCTTAAGGTTGCTTTCTTTGCTTCTTTCACCATGTGATATTCGGGTCTTGCTGTTGGAGGAGGGCTAGATTCTGGTGATGCTGTATTGCTCTTTAAGTTGTTGTATGTACTTCTGCCTTGACATCTGCCCATTCTCCTCATCTTGTAGGTATAAGAAGTGCCTATGTCTGAGTGAGTAGTTGTTGGTCCACTCTGTGTTTTGTTGTGTCTCTGTTCTGCAGGGGGCCCTTCTGGGTCTAAATCTTAGCTTCTTGGTCTAATTGGAGCAGGTAGCTTCTGTGTCTCAGCAAGCTGATCTTGGATCCATTCTTGGTCTTATTAGGGCTCTTGGTCCAGTCAGAGCTGACAGATTTGGTGTTTCGGGAAACCTCTCTTGGTCCAATGAGAGGTGGCCAATTCTACTTCTCAGAAAGCCACTCTTGGTCTAATCAGGCCTGGCAGTTTCCCTGTCTCCTGAGTTTATTCTTGGTTCAATAATGGCTCTTTGTTCAATGAGAGCTCTTTCTTTCTCTGGGCTGGATGGGAGCTCTCTGATCTGGATAGGAGCTCTCTGGGCCAGATGGGAGCTGGGGTTTGGTCTCTAAGTCTCAGGAAGTGGAGGGGGTCTCAGTGTATGGGTGTTGGGGCAGGGCATGTAGATTGCAGGATCTTCTGGGGGTGTCTTGAAGAAGGGGAACCTTCCTGCAGGAGCCCTGCCTTGCTGGCCCAGCAAACTGGGCCAGTTTGGGCAGGTCTTCCCCAGGAATGGCTGGGGCCCAGGATGGACCTAGGGGCAGGCCTCCCTGGGTATGAACCCAATCTCTCACCTCTGGTCCTGGATGGGAGTTCTGGGCCAGATCTGTTTTTTTTTCTTTCCAGTTTGTTTATATGGTGGATTACATTGACAGATTTTTGTATGTGGAACTATCCATGCATCTCTGAGATGAAGTTTACTTGATCATGGTGAATGATTATTTTTATGTGTTCTTGGATTCAGTTTGCCAGTATTTTATTGAGTGTTTTTTACATCAGTGTTCATGAGGGAGATTGGCCTGTAGTTCTCTTTCCTAGTTGCATCTTTGTGTGTTTGGCTATCAGGGTAACTAGTCTCATAAGAAGAGTTTGGCAATGTTCCTTCTGTTTCTATTGTTTGGAACAGTTTCAGGAACATTGGTATTAGCTTTTTTGAAATCTAGTAGAATTCTGCACTGAAACCATCTGGTCCTGGGCTTTTTTTAGTTGGGAGACTTTTAATAATTACTTCTATTTCCTTAGAGGTTATAGATCTATTTAAATAGTTTATCTGGTCTTGATTTAATTTTGGTATGTGGTACCTATGCAGAAAATTGTCCATTTCTTTTAAATTTTCCAATTTTGTGGAGTTCTGGTTTTTGAAGTATGACCCAATGATTAATTGGATTTCCTCAGTGTCTATTATTATGTCCCCTTTTTCACTTCTGATTTTGTTAATTTGGATATTCTCTCTTTGCTTTCTGGTTAATTCGGATAAATGTTTGTCTATCTTGTTGATTTTCTCAAAGAACCAACTTTTTGTTTTGATTCTTTGTATTATTCTCTTTGTTTCTATTTCATTGATTTCAGCTCTCAGTTTGATTACTTCCTGTCATCTGCTCCTCCTGGGTGAGTTTGCTTCCTTTTGTTCTAGAGCCTTCAGTTGTGTTCTTAGGTTGCTAGTGTGAGATTTCTCCACTTTCTTACGTGTGCATTTAGTGCTATAAACTTCACTCTTTGCACTGCTTTCATAGTGTCCCACAAGTTTGGGTATGTTGTGCATTCATTTTTGTTGAATTCTAGGAAGTCTTTAATTTCTTTCTTTCCTTGATCCATTGATGATTCAGTTGATCATTGTTCAGTTTCCATGAGTTTGTAGGCTTTCTGCAATTTGTGTTGTTGAATTCTAACTTTAAGTCATGGTAGTCCCGTAAGTTATAGAGAGTTATTCCAATTTTTAAGTGTCTGTTGGGATTTGCTTTGTTACCAAGTGTGTGATCAATTTTGGAGAAAGTTCCATGGGGTGCTAAGAAGAAGGTATATTCTTTTGTGTTTGGGCGAAATGTTCTATAGAGGTCTGTTAGGTCCATTTGAGTCATAACATCTGTTAGTTTCCTTATTTCTCTGTTAAGTTTCTGTCTGATAAACCTGTCTAGTGGTGAGAGTGGGGTGTTGAAGTCTCCCACTATTAGTATGTGGGGTTTGATGGGTGATTTAAGATTTAGTAATGTTTCTTTTACAAATGTAGGTACCCTTGTGTTTGGGGCATAAATATTCAGAATTGAGACTTCATCTTGATGGATTTTTTCATGTAATGATTATTAAATGTCCTCTATCTCTTTTGATTAACTTTAGTTTGAAGTCTATTTTGTTAGATATCAGGATATCTACACCAGTTGTTTCTTATGTCCATTGGATTTGAAATGTTTTTTCTCAACCCTTTACTCTGAGGTAATGTCTGTCTTTGAGGTTGAAGTGTGTTTCTTGCATGCAGAGAAGGATAAATCCTGATTCCATACATATTCTGTTAGCCTGTGTCTTTTTATAGGTGAATTGAATCCATTGGTATTAAGGGATATTAATGATCAGTGATTGTTAATTTCTTTTATTTTTGGTTTTGTTGGTGCTGAAATAGTGTGTGTGTATTTTCCTTTTTGGAGCTTTGTTGGTACTGGTATTGTGTGTGTGTGTACTTTTTCTTTTTTGGGCTTTGTTGGTGTGAGGTTATCTATTGCCTGTGTCTTGGTAGTTGCAGCTAACTTCCTTGGATTGGAGTTTCTCTTCTAGTACTTGCTGTAGGGCTGGATTTGTGGATGTATAATTTTTAAATCCTGTTTTTCATGAAATATCTTGTTTTCTCCATATGTGGTGATTGAAAGCTTTGTTGGGTATAGTAGTCTGGGCTGGCATCCATAGTCTTAGTGTCTGCAGAATGTCTATCTAGGAACTTCTGGCTTTCAGAGTTTCTGTTGAGAAGTCGGGTGTAATTCTGATAGGTCTGCCTTTATATGTAATTTGACGTTTTCCTTTGCTGCTCTTAATATTCTTTCTTTATTCTCTATGTTGTTTTGATTATTATGTGGTGAGGGGACTTTCTTTTGGCCTATTCTATTTGGGGTTCTGTAAGCTTGTACCTTCATAGGTTTGTCTTTCTTTAGGTTGGAAAAGTTTTCTTCTATGATTTTGTTGAATATATTCTCTGTGACTTTGAGCTGCAATTCATCTCTTTCTTTTTTTCTCTTTATTATTATGTGTTTTAAATTTTATACATCAGCCATGGGTTCCCCTGTCCTCCGCTCTCCCACCCCACCCCCACCTTCCCCCCAGCCCCTCCCCTCCATTCCCATATCCTCCAGAATCAAGGCACCACTGGGGATTCATTTAAACCTGGTGGATTCAGTACAGGCAGGTCCTGTCACCTCTTTCCAGACTGAGCAAAGTGTCCCTGTGTAAGCCCAAGGTTTCAAACAGCCAGCTCATGCACTAAGGACAGATCCTGGTCCCACAGACTGGGTGCCTCCCAAGCAGATCAAGCTATTCAATTGTCTCACTTATCCAGAGGCCCTGATCCAGCTGGGGGCTCCACAGCCTTTGGTTCATAATTCATGTGCTTCCATTCGTTTGGCTATTTGTCCCTGTGCTTTTTGCAATCTTGGATTCAACAATTCACACTCTTGCAGACCCTCCTCTTTCTCGAAAATTGGACTCCTGGAGCTCCACCTGGAGCCTGGCTGAGGATCTCTGCATCCACTTCCATCAGTTATTGGACAAGAGTTGCAGCACAACAGTTAGGTTGTTTAGCCATCTGATCACCAAACTAGGTCAGATCAGGCTTTTCTTGACCATTGCCAGCAGTCTACAGAGGATGTGTCATTGTGGATTTTTGGGGACCTCTCCAGCACTCTGCCTATTCCTGTTCTCATGTGGTCTTCATTTATCATGGTCTGTTATTCCTACTTCTCCCTTTTTGTTCTTGATCCAGCTGGGATCTCCTGCTCCCTTAAGCTTTCTTTCCCTCAAATCTTGCCCTTCATTACTCCCACTGTCATCCAGGTTGTTCATGTAGATCTCATCCATTTCTCTGTCATTGGGTGATCCTTGGGTCTTTCCTAGGGTCCCCTTTTCTAGGTAGTCTCCCTGGAGTTGCGTAGCAGTCTAGTCATCTTTGTTTTACATCTAATATCCTCCTATGAGTGAGTACATACCGTGTTTGTCCTTCTGAGTCTGGGTTACCTGACTCAGGATGATTTTTTCTAGATCCACCCATTTGCCTGCAAACCTCATGATGTCATTGTTTTTCTTTGCTGAGTAGTACTCCATTGTGTATATGTACCACATTTGTGTTATCCATTCTTCAGTTAAAGGGCATCTAGGTTGTTCCCAGGTTCTGGCAATTACAAATAATGCTGCTATGAACATAGCTGAGCAAATGCCCTTGTGGTATGATTGAGCATTCCTTGGGTATATGCCCAAGAGTGCTACAGCTGGGTCTTGGGGGAGATGGATTCCCAATTTTCTAAGGAAGTGCCATATTGATTTCCAAAGTGGCTGCACAAGCTTGCATTCCCACCAGCAGTGGAGGAGAGTTCCCCTTGCTCCACATCCTCTCCAGCATAAGCTGTCTTCTGTGCTATTGGTCTTAGCCATTCTGACAGGTGTAAGGTAGTATCTCAGTGTCATTTTGATTTGCATTTCCCGGATAATTAGGGATGTTGAGCAATTCCTTAAATGTCGTTCAGCTATTTGAACTTCCTCTGTGGAGAATTCTCTGTTTAGTTCTATAGCCCATTTCTTAATTGGACTGTTGGGCATTTTGATGTCTAATTTCTTGAGTTCTTTATATATTCTGGATATCAGCCCTCTGTCAGATGTGGGGTTGGTGAAGACCTTTTCCCATTCTGTAGGCTGTTGCTTTGTCTTGTTGACCATATCCTTTGCTCTACAAAAGCTTCTCAGTTTCAACAGGTCCCATTGATTGTTTCTCTCAGTGTCTATGCTACTGGTGATCTCCAGTGCCAATGTGTTCAAGAGTACTTCCTACTTTCTCTACTATCAGGTTCAGAGTAGCTGGATTTATGTTGAGGTCTTTGATCCACTTGGATTTAAGTTTTGTGCATGGTGACAGATATGGATCTATCTGCAGCCTTCTACACATTGACATCCATTTATGCCAGCACCGTTTGTTGAAGATGACTTCTTTTTTCCACTGTACAGTTTTGGCTTCTTTGTCAAAAATTATATGTTCATAGGTGTGCGGGTTAATGTCAGGGTCTTCAATTCAATTCCATTGGTCCACATGTCGGTTTTTCTGCCAGTTCCAAGCTATTTTTATTACAGTAGCTCTATAGTAGAGCTTGAGGTCATGGATTGTGATGCCTCCAGAGGTTGATTTATTTATTGTACAGGATTCTTTTGGCTATCCTGGGTTTTTTGTTTTTCCATATGAAGTTGAGTATTATTCTTTCCAGATCTGTGAAGAGTGTTGGTAATTTGATGGGGATTGTGTTGAATCTGTAGATTGCTTTTGGTAAGGTCGCCATTTTTACTATGTTAATCCTGCCTATCCATGAGCATGAGAGATCTTTCCATTTTCTGACATCTTCAATTTCTTTTTTCAGGGACTTTAAAGTTCTTGTCATATAGGTTTCTCACATGCTTAGTTAGCATAACCCCAAGGTATTTTATATCATTTTTGGCTATTGTAAAGGGTAATGTATCTCTGATTTCCTTCTGAGCCTGTTTGTCTACTGTATATAGGAGGGCTACTGATTTGTGTTGATCTTGTATCCTGCAAAGTTGCTGGAGGTTTTTATTAGCTGTATCAGTTCCTTGGTTGAATTTTTGGGGTCACTCATATATACTATCATGTCATCTGCAAGTAGGGAGAGCTTGACTTCTTCCTTTCCAATTTGTATCCCCTTAATCTCTTTATGTTGTTTTATAGCTCTGGCTAGAACTTCAAGTACTATATTGAATAAGTATGGGGAGAGGGGAGAGCCTTGCCTTGTTCCTGATTTTAGTGCTATTGCTTTGCGTTTCTCTCCATTTAATTTGATGTTTGCTGTTGGCTTGCTGTAGATTGCCTTTATTATGTTTAGGTATGTATCCTGTATTCCTGATCGCTCCAAGACCTTTATCATGAAGGGGTGTTGGATTTTGTCAAATGACTTTTCTGCATCTAGTGAGATGATCATGGTTTTTTTCTTTGAGTTTTTTATATGGTGTATTACATTGATGGACTTTCATATTTGGAACCACCCTTGCATCCCCAGGATGAAGCCTACTTGATCATGGTGGCTAATTGTTTTGATGTGTTCTTGCAGTCTGTTTGCCAGAATTTTATTGAGTATTTTTGCATCAATGTTCATGAGAGAGATCGGTCTGTAGTTCTTTCTTTGTTGCATCTTTGTTTGGTTTAGGAATCAGGGTAATTGTAGCCCCATAGAAGGAGTTTGGTAATATACCTTCTGCTTCTATTGTGTGGAACAATTTAAAGAGTATTGGTATTAGGTCTTCTTTGAAGATCTGGTAGAATTCTGTCGTGAAACCATCAGGTCCAGGGCTTTTTTTTTGGTTGGGAGACTTTTAATAACTGATTCTATTTACTTAGGGGTTATTGGACTGTTTAAATGGTTTATCTGGTCTTGATTTAACTTAGGTATGTGCTACCTATCCAGAAAATTATCCATTTCTTTTAGATTTTCCAATTTTGTGGAGTAGAGGTTTTTGAAGTATGACCTGATGATTCTCTGGATTTCCTCATTGTCTGTTGTTATGTCCCCCTTTTCATTTCTGATTTTAATTTGGATGCTGTCTGTCTTTTGGTTAGTTTGGATAAGGGATTGTCTATCTTGTTGATCTTCTCAAGGAACCAACTCTTTGTTTCATTAATCTTTTGTATTGTTCTCTTTATTTCTATTTTATTGATTTCAGCTCTCAATTTGATAATTTCCTGGCGTCTGTTCCTCCTGGGAGACTTTGTTTCTTCCTGTTCAAGGGCTTTCAGGTGTGGCTGTCAAGTCAGTAGCATGAGATTTCTCCAGCTTCTTTATGTGGGCATCAGTGTTACGGGGGAATTCATCTCTTTCTTATATCTCTATTGTTCTTAGGTTTGGTCTTTTCATGGTGTCCCAGATTTCCTGGATGTTTTGTGTTAAGAATTTGTTTGTATTTAGCATTTTCTTTGACCAATGAATCTATTGCCTCTATGGTATCTTCAATGCCTTTGATTCTTATGTTTCTTTATAACCTCTATTTCATGTTTCATGTTTTGAACTGTTTCCTTCACCTGTTTTTTTTTTTTTTATTTCTTGGGTTTCTTTAAGGATTTATTGATTTCTTCCTATTTTTGGTTTGTCTTGTAACTGGGCTATCCATCAGGAGATTGGGGCCTTACCTCTTATTCCCAATGGGTGCAGGCAGGGTGTGTTGTATAATTTTCTTGATAGGACCAGTATTTACTAAAAGTAAATCAAGATGAGATTAGCATTTTAAAACAGGCCTATAGCCTCTAGTGAAATAGAGCACTGCAAGTCTTCCAAACAGAAAATCTCAAGGCTAGGATGATTTAGCTCAGAATTCTAACCGACTTTCATAAGAATTAAACATCTAAACTCCTCAAAATTATTCCATGAAATAGAATAGAAGGGATATTGCCCAGTTCTTTTTAGGAGGCCACAGTTACTTGATAGCTCAACTACATAATGATCCAACAAAGAAAGAGAATACAGATCTATTTCCCTTGTTCTGTAATGAGAATGCAAAAATTCTCAATAAAAATACTTGCAAACTGAATACAAGAACACATCAAAGAGATTCATCCATTGTCAGAACACAGTCCAGGAATGGAATCATGTGAGAATTTGAACGCTTGCAAGAAACACTCCAAGATATCAAGAATCGTGTGACCAGGTTCCTTCAAAATGCTTAATAGGAATGAATTTACCTCATATTCCTCATCATTGCTTGTTATTTCAATAAAATGTTTTAAATTATTCTTTATATGCCTCTATGGAAAAGCATGTTTGTGCCACATGAGACTTGTCCTTGTGATTTGTATACAGCTTGAACTCATGATAACTTTTCTCATGTGACATTTTCTTAGCCCTCAATATAAATTGTCTGGGTCTAAAAATAAATTTAGCTATTGCATGATATTGTCATCTCCCTCATTTATTGGCTTCATTCTCCCAGGTCCTGCCGCATGTAGAGGCAGTGAAAATCCATCATAATTAAGGTGTGTTTTATCCCTAGAGATGCAGGGATGGTTCAACATAGGTAAATTGATAAAAGTAACACTGTATGTAAACAGACAGAAAGGACAGAAACACATGATCAATCTCATTTGATGCACTAAAGGTCTTTGACAAAATCCACCACTCCTTTAAGATAAAAGCATTGGAGAGACTGGGAATACAGGGGAAGTACCTCAAAATAAGAGAGGCAGTTTTACAGCAAGCCTATAGCCAACATCAACCTAAATGGCAAACAATCTCAAAGCATTTCCACTAAAATCAGAAACAAGACAGGGTTGTTCACTGTCTCTATGCTATTCACCATAGTATTTGATGTCTTTACTAGAGCAAGAAGACAACTTAAGGAGATCAAGGGGGCACAAATAGGAATGGAAGGAGTCCAAAGTATCATTTGCAGATATGACTATTCACAAGTGGCCCTAAAAATTCCACTAGAAAATTCCTACAGATGATAACACTTCCAGCAAAGTAGCAGGATATAAAATTAATGCACAAAAATCAGTTACACATCTGGGACTATACCTTTCACAATAACCTATAAGAAATACAGTATCTTGGAGTTACTCTTAACAAAGCAAGTGAAAGACTTAAATTTGACAAAAACTTTAAGACACTGAAGAAAGAAACTGAACATATCAGAAGATGAAAAGATCTCTCATGCTCATGGATCCATAGGATTACTATAGTGAAAAATCACTATCTGACCAAAGCAATCTACATATTCAATGCAATCCCTGTCAAAATCCCAACACATAACTTGAAAGAACAAATTTTAGCTTTGTATGGTTTCTACTTAGGGTTACTATTGCTATGATAATGATAAACAGCATCACCAAAACAAAGTTGGGGAAGAAAGTTTATTTGGCTTATTTTCCATACCATAGCCCATCACTGAAGGAAGCCTGGATAGGAACTCAAGCATATGAAGAACCTGGAGGCAGGGCCTGATACAGAGGCTGTGGAGGCATGGTGTCTACTAGCTTGTTGCACTGGGTTTGCTCAACCACTTTCTTAGAGAACCCAGTACCACTACAGCAAGGGTGACCCACCACAATGGGATGGCCCCCCCACATCTATCATTAAGAAAAGCCCACAGGCACCTATAGCCAATATTTTGGAGACATTTTCTCAGTTGAGGCACCCCTCTACTCTGATAACTCTAGCTTGTGTCAAGTTAACACTAACAAACATATGTGGAAACACAAAAACAAAAAACAGTATTTAAACACTTCCCTAGTAGTGTTTTTAGTACTCCAATTGTAAAAGAACTGTTGGAGATATCACCATCCCAGACCTCAAATTTTACTACTAGTAAAACAGCATGATATTGGCACAAAACAAACCATGTTTTTCAATGGAATAGAATTTTAGACACAGACCTAAGTTTATTTACCTATGGATCCCTAATTATTTTTATAAAGAAGCCAGAAAAAATACATCAACAAATTCACTAGTCTACTTGAATGGCTGTAGGTAGAAGAATGCAAGTAGATCCATTCTATTACCTTGTATAAAACTCAACTCCAAAGGGATCAAAGCCAATCAACTTAAGACTATTTACACTGGATGTGATAGAAGAGAAAGTGGAGAACAGTCTTCAACTCATTGGCATAGGAAAAAGACTTCGTGATCAGAACATCGATAAAACAGGCACAAAAAAAAACCCAATAAACATGACCTCATGAAACTGAAATGTTCTGTACAGCAAAGTACACCATCATTCAGACAAAGCACAGGCTTCAGAATGGGAAGAGATTTTTATGAACTATACATTGGATAGAGGGCTAACATCTAAACTATATAAAGAACTCAAAAAGCTGGACCTCAAGAAAACAACCCAACTAAAAAATGAGGTACAGATCTAAGCAGAATTCCAAAAAGAAACAGAAATGGCTGTGAAAGACTTAGTAATAAATTTTTAACATTCTTAGTCATCAGGGTAATGCAAATCAAAGCTAGCTTGAGATTCCATTTTACACCAGTCAGAATGGCCAAGATCAAAGAAATAAATGACAGCTTTTGCTGGTGAAGTTGTGAATTAAGGGCAACACTCATCTATTGCTGGTGGAAGTGCAAACTTACACAGCCACTATGGAAGTCACTGTTGCAGTTACTCAGGAAGAAGAGGTTCAATCTACCTCAAGATCCAGCTACACCACTCTTGGGCATATATCCAAATGGTGTTTCATCCTATCACTTGCTCAACCACAGTCTTTGCAGCTCTACTCATAATAGCCAGAAATTAGAAATAGACTAGATGTCCATTGATGGATAAGTGAATAAAGAATATGTGGTATATTTGCATAGTGAACTATTACTGAGATGTTAAAAATTAAATATGAAATTCTCAAGTAAATGGGTGGATTTAGAAAAAAATCATCCTGAGTAAGACCGAGGCCTTACCCACTATGAAGAATGGATGTGAGTAAGATGGGGGAGGTAGGGGGAGCAGGAGAAAGGGAGGGAAGGGGAACAGTGGGTGATACATAAAATTTTTAAAAAAATCTTTAAATAAATAAGTAAACCTTTAAGAAAAAAAAGACCTAGAAAGACAAATATGACATATGGTCTCTTATATGTGGACGTTAGCTATTAAGTCTTCAATAAGCAAGCTACAATCTATGTAACCATAGAGATTAGGTACAGAGTAAGGTACTGGGGAAAGGGAAGAATCATCCTCAGACAGGGAAAATAAAATTTATAATTGTGGATGGAAGAGGAACTAGAGAAAGGAATGAGAGGATTAAATGGGAAGAGGGAAGGAAGAGAGGGTAAAGGAGGAAATAGAGAAAGGGACAGCTAAAACTAGGGCCATTTGAAGTATCATATAGAAATCTAATAAAGCAGAGGCTTTGGAAAATATATATGTGTAAAAAGACTATCTAAATGATATTGCCAAACAATGGGGGAAATGTAGCTACCAGGGACATCTCTCATCATCAAATGAAGCTTCTAGTTTGGGGAATGGTTTACATCTCAGTTGTCCAAAATCATTTGCCAAAGGGGTCTCAGGGAAAACCTCGAACAGCCCAGGCTGTTGCCAAGGCTATTAGTTGCTCTGTACAAATTAATGATAAGGGCTCATTGCTAAAGTGTGGGGCATTTACCCACCAACCCCACAGCTCCCTAGAGTTTTCTTGAGTGTGAGTAGCAGGAAATATTAGAATGATTTATAGTACGGAGATAAACAGAATATAAAGGGTAGCTTCAAGAGGGCCTGGAACCTTTTCCAATGGGGCCTGACTGTCTCTGTCCCAGGGTATTTATAGAGACGCCAAGGGGGTGGAGCAAAAGACCTCCTCCCCCAGCACAGCCAAGTGTAGACCATTTCAGACACCTGCACTTCAGGCCCCGGGCCCTAATCATTCCTCTATGCGGACATGCTGGGTAAAGCCACAAGGAACCGGAAAACAGGCTCCCACAGGTCCCCCTTTCTTAATATATAAAAAATAACTCATTATTAATAGCTTACAGCAATCTCCATAGCTGTTACACCTCCCAGTATAGGAATAGAGGATGATATAGATGGCATTTCTTTTTTGAATTAGGTCCAAGGTGACTACAGCAGTCTTTAGCTGCATCAAGCCCATTCTAAACCAAAAACTTAATGCAATCCCAAACTTAAAGAATCCCTTAACTTCATCATTACCATTAACAGGTTAACATAAATATTGCTATACATAGTCACAATTCTCCCAATTTTACAACTCAAAGCAAACACTTTACTTTGAATTAACATAAATGGTGCTATATATAGTTAACAATTGTCTCAGTCTTACAACTTTAACTGTTAATAGAATCATTTGAATTTTCTTGCTAACAGAACATAGGAAAAACTTCTGATGTATTCACATCAAACTTAAATATTTCCTTAACTCCACAAAACCAGGGTGCATTAATACCACTAGGTTTAACATAATTTCTGCAAATATAATCAACATTAATTCACTCATAACTCCTCCTTTTCTTTATAATTTTTTAAACAAAATCTCAAACCTGGTTAGAAATAACCAAAACTTATACAATTCCTACAAACCCATATTGAAAAGCAATATTCTCAATCTAACCATTAACTTTGAAAAATTTAGCAAAACATCCAAAAGCAGGCTTTTTTAAAACTTTTTTTCTTTCTTTATTATTATGTGTTTTAAATTTTATGCATCAGCCATGGGTTCCCCTGTCCTCCCCCCTCGCACCCCCAACCCACCTTCCCCCCAGCCCCTCCACTCCATTCCCATATCCTCCAGGATCAAAGCACCCCTGGGATTCATTTAAACCTGGTGGATTCAGTACAGGCAGGTCCTGTCACCTCTTTCCAGACTGAGCAAAGTGTCCCTGTGTAAACCCAAGGTTTCAAACAGCCAGCTCATGCACTAAGGACAGATCCTGATCCCACAGACTGGGTGCCTCCCAAGCAGATCAAGCTATTCAATTGTCTCATTTATCCAGAGGCCCTGATCCAGCTGGGGGCTCCACAGCCTTTGGTTCATAATTCATGTGCTTCCATTCGTTTGGCTATTTGTCCCTGTGCTTTTTGCAATCTTGGATTCAACAATTCACACTCTTGCAGACCCTCCTCTTTCTCGAAAATTGGACTCCTGGAGCTCCACCTGGAGCCTGGCTGAGGATCTCTGCATCCACTTCCATCAGTTATTGGACAAGAGTTGCAGCACAACAGTTAGGTTGTTTAGCCATCTGATCACCGAACTAGGTCAGATCAGGCTTTCTCTCCACCGTTGCCAGCAGTCTATAGAGGATGTGTCATTGTGGATTTTTGGGGACCTCTCTAGCACTCTGCCTATTCCTGTTCTCATGTGGTCTTCATTTATTGTGGACGGCCATTACAAGATGGCGCTGGGGCAACCAGCCAACAACACGTGTTGTTTTCTCCTCGTTTCTGCGGTATACACGTAATCAGCCTAGCAACAAGGACTAGCCAATCCCGAAAAGCCTGGTGGCGCCCTACCTTACATAGCCTATCACAGCATGACCCGTAGTTCTTGAGCAGCATATAAGCAGCAGCAATTCCCTGCTTCGGGGCCCTGCGCCTCAGCTCTCCCCTCAACCGAGTGCCTCAATAAAGCGTGATAGACGAAGAATCTTCGTGTTGCGCGTCTTCCTTACGCGGGCCGTGGGATGGCAGGCAACAGCTGGTGCTGAAACCCGGGAACTCCTAAGGCACCAGGCCAGGCGGGCTGAAGAGGATCCAGAACGTCACACGTGGAGGTGAGTGTTAATCAAAGGTATGATCTTCTCTTCAGATAGGGACGCTATCTTTTTATCCTAGCTATAATTGTTTGGTTTTTGGTGGTACTAGGTTGTTGTTTTTTCCTGAGGTGTCAGTCAGATAGAGTTTGCCTGTGCTGTTTGACCCGATTGAAAGGGAAAACGAAAGTAAAATAAGTCCTTTGTAAATAAAGAGGCATTACTAACAGCCCGTGTAGATAAACGCGAGAAAAATGGGCAATAATCAAGGGGTGAACATGAAAGAGTGGCTTACACCACTACAAACTCTATTAAATAGAGAAGGACTATCAGTAAAGAAATCAGTGTTAGAAAAATGGCTGAAAGAAATAGATACGTAGCAACCTTGGTTTGCAAAATCAGGAGATTTGAATTTGACCTGTTGGGAAAAATTAGGAAAGGACGTATCTTATCCCTTCCTTGGTTTGTAAGTAAAGGGACATTGACTTTACATAATATAGTCCTTAATAATCTAAAGGAAAATGCAAATCAGGATGTATTAAAAACAACTAAACAATTACTGAGTAATCATCAGGAAAAGCATGTCAGAGAGATCTACTAATGATAAAACACGTCGAAAAGAAGGAAGGAAAAGGCCTAAATAAAGAAAAAGAACAGAAGCGGCAAGACGTGGCCAAAAGTATTTACCCTACCCTAGCTCAATTAGAATTGGGATGAGGAAAATGAGGAGAGGAACTGATACTGAGGAGAAATTATGAAGATGAACAAGCTTTAGAAGAGGAAGCCGCTAGATATGAGCAAGGTAGTATGAATTGAATTCTGTAATACCTACTGCGCCACCTCTAGAGGGAGGCCCAAAAACTGGCGGATGTCATTTCATCCGTGCCAGCGCTTGGAGACAGCTGTCACTTGCATTTCCTGTTTATGAAGATCCACAGACTCCAAATAGAACATTTGAGCCCGTCCCTTTCAAACAGCTTGAAAGATGTGGTGGAAGCCTGTAAAGCGTATGGCCCTAATGCTAGTTATACACAGACTCTTATATCTAGATTTACTCAAAGTGCTCTTACACCATCTGATTGGTTTGAACTAGCTCGAGCTTGCCTTAATCCAGCCAAATACCTGGATTATAAATCCATAGTTATGGACAAAGTACAATTCAAGCAAGATTGAATGCACAAAATGGACAACCACACTGGAATATGGACATGCTACTAGGTCAGGGACAGTGGATTAACAATCAGACAGCATATCCAGTGGAAGTATATGGACAAATAGCCACACTCTATAGTGAGGCATGGAAACATATCCCTAATAAGGGAGAGGTCTCTGGAAATCTAACAAAGATTCTCCAAGGACCAAATGAGCCATTTGCAGATTTTGTAGCTAGAATGTTAGAGGCCGCAGGAAGAATATTTGGGGATCAAGAGACAGCCATGCCACTTATACAACAATTGGTTTATGAACAATGTCCTAATGAGTGTAGAAGAGCTATCACTCCATGGAAAGGGAAAGGTCTAGAAACATGGTTAAAAGCTTGCAGGGAGATTGGTGGTCCTCTCAGTAATGCAGGATTAGCAGCCGCAGTCTTATCTGCAGTAAAAGCACCAGGTTCAAAAGGAGGGTGTTTTGCCTGTGGTAGACCAGGGCATATCAAAAAGAACTGCCCAAAAATAAACACTTTCTAATGGTTTCAAAGACGCCCTCAAAGAACTCAGTTTGCACCCCAGGTACGTTGTCCAAGATGTAAGAAGGGAAAACATTGGGCTAATGAATGCAGATCCGTAAAAGACATAAATGGTATGCCCATCCCTAACACAACTTCAGGGGTCAAAAAAATGGGAGGAAGGGCCCCTGCCTCCAGGGCCCACAAACATATGGAGCACAGGAAGTGACATTAGACATGCGGCCGCCTCAGAGGCAGAACCAAGGAGAGCCACGGAAGGATCTGCAGGGTTGGACCTCCGTGCTGCCTCCGGTCTGGTAATTACACCAAGAATGAAGGTACAGGCTATCAGTACAGACCTGGATGGGCCTCTCCCCCCAGGGACCGTAGGCCTCGTTATCGGCTGCTCTTCCTGTACTATGAGAGGGTTGATTGTTCTTCCAGGAGTCATAGACCCTGATTATACTGGCAACATTAAGGTTATGTGCCAATCACCCTCTGGGCTTTTTTTCAATGGAGAAAAGGGGATCGGATTGCACAGCTACTGATTATCCCCTCTTGTCATCAAATGTTCCCTTTCAGAGAAGCAACTAGGAAAAATAAAGGCTTTGGATCCTCTGGGATAGATGCTAGCTATATTAGCCTGGATTTAGATCAAAGACCTATGTTAACGATTGTCATTGAAGGAAAAGAATTTGTAGGCTTATTAGATACAGGTGCAGATCGTAGCATCATCAGGGGGGAAGATTGGCCTCACAAGTGGCCTCTAACCAAAGCTTCAGGAACCCTCCAAGGTTTAGGGTATGCCGAAACGCCTAACTTAAGTTCAAGAGAATTAACTTGGACTGCAGATGGAAAAACAGGAAAATTTCAGCCTTACATAGTCTCTCTACCCATTAACTTGTGGGGAAGGGATATTCAACAACAACTAGGAATGCATTTAACCAATGACTACTCTACAGTGAGCAAGAATATTATGAAGAGGCAGGGCTATATCCCTGGTAAAGGATTGGGTAAGAACTTGCAGGGAGCTGTAGAACCTATTCAGCCCTTTAATAAGCAAAGTAGAACAGGATTGGGTTTTTGATGGGGGCCACTGGGGAAGCTCTAGCCATACCATGGAACACATCCACAAGTGTGTGGGTTCCCCAGTGGCCGTTATCTTTGGAAAAATTGCAAGCAGCTACTGATTTTAGTTAAAGAACAATTAGATTTAGGGCATATTGAGGAATCTCAATCTCCATGGAATACTCCTATTTTTGTTATAAAAAAGAAATCAGGAAAATGGAGATTGTTACATGATCTTAGAGCTATTAATCAACAAATGCAAATTATGGGCCCTGTGCATCGTGGTTTACCCCTATTATCAGCAATACCTAAAGGATGGCCAATCATCACCTTGGATATCAAGGATTGTTTTTTCTCTATTCCCTTGAACCCGGCTGATAGGGTTCGCTTTGCTTTTACATTGCCATCCATTAATCATGAAGAACCTGACAAAAGATATCAATGGAAGGTTTTGCCCCAGGGTATGGCTAATAGTCCTACTATGTGCCAATTATATGTAGACCAAGCATTGAAAGAAGTGAGGAGCAAATACAAAAGGGTTAAGATACTCCATTATATGGATGATATATTATTGGCAGCTCCCACAATAGAACAATTGCATCAAATGTTGAGTGATACTAGCAAAGCACTTGAGTCTTTTGGCCTATACTTAGCTCCAGAGAAAGTGCAAACAAGGAAAGGCGGTAGAATTTCTTGGACCTAAATTAGAAGCTGCCCGTATTTCACCTCAAAAAATTCATTTAAAAACTGCATGCTTAAAAACCTTAAACGATTTCCAAAATTATTGGGGGACATTAACTGGATTAGAGGGTATTTAGAAATTCCAAAACATGTGCTGACGCCGTTATATGCCATCTTAGAAGGGGATCCTTGTATAACCTCTCCCCGTCATATTACCTCAGAAGGCAAGGCAGTATTACAAATTATTGAAACCGCCCTTGAAGGGAAATAGGTTCTTAGATATGATCCTAATCTGGACTTACAGCTCCTAATTCTTAAAACTTGAGAGACACCTACTGGAGTGATCTGGCAAACAGGCCCCCATTTGGTGGCTACATGCTAATAATGCAGCCACGCCCCGCCAATATAACGCATTATCCATCCCTGGTTGCGCATATGGCGATTGAAGGATTACGCTACTGCTTGACCCATTTTGGGAAGTACCCTGATAAAATCATTGTTCCTATACTAAAGATCAGTGCATGGTACTGACTGCCACTGTTGATGAGTGGGCAGTATTTATGTGCAGTTTCCCAAATGTTATTGACAATCATTATCCTGCTTATTGACAATCATTATCCTGCTCATCCCTTGTTTAAATTTGTTGAAGAAAATTTGCTATTTCCCAAGATTACACAAGAACAACCCATTGTTGGAGCCTGCACAGTCTATGCAGATGGCTCGAAGTCTAGTATAGGAGCTTACTTAGTAGAAGGTGGTGAACCAGTACAGCTGTTTTTCCGTCCAAATGTACCACAAATTGTTGAATGTCTAACTGTGCTAGAAGTTTTCAAATGTTTTTCTGAACCTCTTAATATTGTTTCCGACTCCCAGTATGTGGTGAATGCCGTGCGCATGTTAGAAGTGGCAGCAAAGATTAGAATTACCAGCCCTGTCTCCAATATTTTGTTAGCTATAAAACATGAAATCCTTACCCGCAAACATCCATTCTTTATAGGGCATATTCGGGCTCATACTGGTTTACCTGGCCCTATGGCAACTGCTAATTCTCTGGTGGACGCTGCCACTAGCCTTCTATTTTCCTTAGCCTCAGCCCATTGGAAAATGCTATTCAATTTCACCGACAGTTTCATGTCCCTGCCAACACACTGAGATTGCGTTTCGGCATCACTAGAGAACAAGCAAGACAAATCATAAAAGCCTGTGCAGAATGCGTGACATTTCTTCCTGCCCCTTCCTTAGGAGTCAATCCTAGAGGATTGAGACCTGGTATGCTGTGGCAGATGGATGTCACTCATGTTTCTGAGTTCGGTAAACTTAAATATGTGCATGTATCCATGATACTTGCTCTGGCATAGTACATGCCATGCCACACCCTTAACCGGTGAAAAAGCCAGTCATGTGCAAACCCACTGTCTACAAGCATGGGCGGCCTGGGGTAGGCCGCAACCTAAAACTGACTACTTTTACATAGTACAATTACATATAACAAAACAATTATCAAGCAAGAATTACAGTTACAATATTAAAGAAGATATCCTATCTATCTTATATTTGTGGACTAAGGCTTTATATCTAACTTATCTTTTATCATAACTGAGGAAATTATAACTATCTAATCTTCAACCACATCAAAGACCTCAGAAGGATATAATATTACCTGAGAAACAGGAGAAGGATGTAAGCAACTTTCGGGAGTCTTGCAGGGTAGACAGAGACAGCTGGCAGCCTGAACAGTCACCTAATGTTCTTTTGTAATGTTGGGGCATTTGTCTTTAGCCCACAGGGCTAGAGTCTCTTGGTCACTTCTCTCAGTGTCCTGTAGAATGTCTGGCAGTTTCCTATGCGAAGCAGGAACCTGAAGGACCATTTTGTCAAACAAAGTTCAGTGGTCACCTTTTTATGGGTCCTACATGTCCAGTTGATCAAGCAGTCCAGGCAAGAACAGTTTCTTGCCCAAATGGCTATTTTTGTCAAGGTGAAGATAAGATATGAAGTGTCTTCAATGCCCATCGTTGTCTCTGAAGTAAATCGGTGTTGCCAGGAGCAGACATGTCTCACTGTCCAGAAAGTCTAAATTTCAAAAATATTTTAAATGCCATATTCTGAAGGTCTTTGAAGTATTTGAAGATTACCTATCTATCTGAAATATGTCTATGTATATCTAGAAGACTTAACTAACATGGCTACGAGTATGATCATCATAGATGACTAATTATTAATCTATTTTTAATTATCCATTACAATTTTAAATGAGCTATATAAACATAATACCTTAAACAAGAGTAGAAATATACACACAATATAACAAAATTAACTAAGTTTGTATCAATAGACTAAAATCTAAACCAATGTAAAACATTTTAAACAAGTTGTTGCTCTTTAGAAGTAAGTTCCTTAATCTACCCTTTTATCCTATTATATCTATATCATATCCCCCTTTCTTCTTTAGAAAGAGATCTCATTTATAATCAACCTGCTTTAAAGAAAAATATTGGTTTTTCTCTGTCCCACACCAGAGGGTTCTTCTGATTTGGGACACAAGAATCTCTTAACCTTTTCTTTTAGCAATATGTCTGGGTTTAGAGAAGGAGTGAGCCAATTCCATCTCCAAAGCCAGCTTGATAATTTGGGAATGTGGGTGTAGTTTCTCTTACTACTTCCTGCTGGAGGGGCGCTTTATCTTATGGGGACAAAAAGAAAATTTTAGGATTATGGAGTAGTCCATCAGGGTGAACCTCTGAGCCAGTTGCCTTGAAACCATTCTGGATGTTGGATCATCTAGGCCATGGTGTCATCGGAGACCTTTCAGGTGGTCTTGGCTGATCAAACCTGATATATCTTAATCTGGAACAAATCCACAGCCTCTGGCTTTCTGTGGAAACAAAAGCAGAGACTCCTTTCCAAAGCAACATATCCTTATATCCAAATTTTGAAGTCAAGGTACCTTTAAAATTTACATATTTGTTTAACTTAACAGTTTTTACGATCAAATCTTTTCTGTAGTTAAAAATCCCAAAGACAAGACAAACCAGATTCTCTGTGTAATATCCATCTTTGTAAGACTGAAATGCGCTGTGGCTGCTGGCTCCACCCACCTCAGCTTCCCAACATGGTGGTGGTACAGTTTACCACCAGCTCTGGGTCTAGAAGCAGTTCTATCAAAGCAGTGCATAGCCCAGAAACTTTTTTTTTTAACTAGCAAAGGCTAAATCCACCATGCAGCAGAGTAAAGTGCCGCTTGTAGACTCCTCATTCCCACCACATTGCAGGTCAGAAGCACACGCCAGGAACCCGCCATAGTAGCTCAAACCGGCAGGCTGCTGCTAACTTGAGAGAGACAATCAGGAAGCTGTTTTTAGCTCCGTCTTAGAATCTTTTTTCTCAGGTTTTAGGTGGAAACTCTTGCCAACACGTTGGACGCCATTTGTAGCTAGAGATTTGTCCTGACTGTGGGCCAGGTCAATGGTCCCTCTTACACCTCTCAAACTTTTAAGCGATTCTGTGTGCAATTTGCAGTACAGCATTCCACGGGTCTGCCATATAACCCCCAAGGACAAGGTGTGGTGGAACGTGCGCATCGAACACTTAAAGAATTGCTTCAAAAACAAAAAGGGGGAATAGCCCATAGTGCTACCCCGGGACAACGAATATCTATAGCCCTTTTTACTATGAATTTTTGAAATTGGACCTGCGAGGTCAATCTGCAGCTGACAGACACAGTCTGAAGGATTCGGTCAAATCTGTAGAGGCCAAATGGAAAGATGTGCTAACAAACAAATGGAAAGGCCCGGATCCCATTATCGCTCGATCCAGGGGATTTGTATGTGTTTTTCCACAGGACGCTTCTGACCCAGTGTGGATCCCAGCTCAATTGACAAGGATTATCCAACCATCGCAGATACATGATGGTCAACCCAACCAGGACATGGAGCTCGAGCCTGCTGCTGATCCTGGGGGCGTTGCTGATACCTAGGATCCTGGGAACAATGGAGCATTTTTGGGCCATCACAAAAACTTGGCCCATACCCATGCCATTACATAATCAATCTACCATATTCCCAAAATTCTTCTCTACACTATGCCAGGCAGAGGTCACCTGCAGGAGATCTACTAAAGAGTTGACAAAATATCACTCTTATAATAGCTCTAGGTTCAATTTATCCCCAACTTTATGTTTCTCATTCAATGACAGTGCACCCTGCATACGTTTGAGGACAGGGTCATTATGGGCATTTTTAAATCCAATGGAGCATCTACAACCTGGTCTTAGCATTGACATAGTGATAGCAGCACTAAGGCAAGTGAGTACAGGGCGAATGGAAGGATCAGGCTCTATTAATGCTACCAGGCACGGGGCTATAAATATCACCACCCTTCTATTGGAAAGTAGAGGAGTTTTTTGTTATAAAAGATAAAAGGTCTACTGAAAATTCTAGCCGTTTGAGAACTGCCCCCCGTTGTCTCTATAGAGAAAATTCTTTTATATTTCCCCCTGAATTTTATGAATGCATGGATAAAACAGGATATAGAGCTACTGTGAAACAAAATTTTTCCTTTCCCCCCAATCTAGATGCATTCGCTAATCAGAATAAAAATTCCACCAAGAAAGGTTGGCCCTTTTTTGCCTGGATGTTGGAGAATAACATGGGAGCTTTTACAGATTTATCCCCTTTTTTCTTTCTTAAAGCAGAACAGGCTACTCTGTATAATGCCACTGGTATCTATAATGATACCACTAAAAATTTCTCATGGAATTGGAAAGAGTTCAAAAGTCAACTGAATTACACTAGCTCCCCAGTGTGTGTGGATTCACCTCATCTTTTTCTTATTTTTAACTTTAGTTCTGTTGAGCTCGATTGTAGCCAGCAAGTGTTGGAATATGTCATTAGGAAATTCAGCGGTAGTGATGAAGCTACCAACCATGGTCACTATTCCTGTGAAGGCTGACCCGGAACACTTTCCAATTGCCTGGCTTTTTAGAGCAAAAAGAGATTTTGGCATTACTCTTGCTCTGGTTACCGCAATTGCCTTGTCAGCTACAGCAGCAGTTACTGCAGGTATTGCCATGGCCTCTCAAGTAAAAACAGCTCAGGAAATAAATGAGGACGTACAATGCACCTCAGAAATTTTTGACTCTCAACAGAGAGCCAACCAACATTTGGCATCTGGTATTTTACTTTTGAATAAGAGAATAGATTTAGTAGAAGCAGAATTGTCAAGGTTATTTGAGGTGGTGCAGCTGAGCTGTGTAGATAAAAGAAAAAATCTTTGCATTACCCCATTGAAAACCAACCTTAATATGAGTCATAATATTGGACAATTTTTAGCAGGTAATTGGTCCATGGAATTTGAGAAAATGCAGGCTGATATGCGGTTCCAGATTATCCAATTAAATAATACTTATATCACCCCGGTCACTATAGAAGGCCTTACTGACTGGGTTAAATCTGCGCTATCCTTCTTCAAAGAGTGGGTTGGCGTAGGTATATTTTTTTGCCTGCTGTATCCTTGGACTATTTGTCTTGCTGTGGCTTGTGTGTAGGATGCGTGTCACCAGAAGGAAAGAAAAGGTGGTCCTAGCTAAGGCTCTATCTGCCCTTGAGCATGGTAGTTCCCCCATAGCTTGGATAGCTATGTATAAAGATCTCTAGGAAAGGATGCCCATGCACCCGTGGGATCAGTAGTATCCATTGCACACGGTAGGGATCCAATCCTTGAGGGTAGACAGTTAATTCTCCAAGTAGGATGGACTGTCCACTCTGAGATCTGCTGTGTAACTTGCAGATGCAACTGCATGGGTCCATCCAGCCGAGGTATGATGATACTCTGCATATGGGTGTTCCTCTGATCTCCCCATCCCCGAAAAAATAGAGGACAGCATGGCTCGGGGGAGTGTACACTCATACCAGTTACCACACCTTTCTTTAAAACAAAAAGGGGGAACTGTGGACGCCATTACAAGATGGCACTGGGCAACCAGCCAACAACACGTGTTGTTTTTCTCTCGCTCTGTGGTATACACGTAATCAGCCTAGCAACAAGGACTAGCCAATCCCGAAAAGCCTGGTGGTGCCCTACCTTACATAGCCAATCACAGCGTGACCCGTAGTCCTTGAGCAGCATATAAGTAGCAGCAATTCCCTGCTTCGGGGCCCTGTGCCTCAGCTCTCCCCTCAACCGAGTGCCTCAATAAAGCATGATAGACGAAGAATCTTCGTGTTGCGCGTCTTCCTTACGCGGGCCGTGGGACGGCGGGCAACAGACCATGAGTTTGGGCTAGTTTTAGCTGCACAGTGAGTTTGAGACCAGTTTAGGCTACATAGACTCTGTCTCAAACAAACACAAACCAACAATGATTTACACTTGTAACTCATGTCACAGTTCTCCTTAAATTCTTCTAGAATGTTCTCTATTTGTTCAGAAGAAAGGCTAAAGTTCTTCCAGTGTCCACTGACACCTTACAATATCTGCTTCCTCTAGCATGTCTTTGATGAGTGCTTATTCATTTTTGCTGTCCCCAACTCTTCCATCTCTTGAAGGCTTCTGTTTAAACATCAGCTTTTCAACAGTCTCATGCCTAACCACCCCATCCACACTTTCATATCATCTCCTCCCTGTGCTACTTCGCTGTTTGGTTTTCTTATAGACTCTGTTAGCACTAGCCATATTCTATACCATAGTTTCCTTCTGTCTCTTCTCCCCTTAGTAGATTATAAGTGCTGTGCAGGCAGGGATTTCTCCATTTTGTTCACTACCATATCCCTGTTGCCCAGATCAGTGCTCAGTTCTAGGTATAATGTGATTTCCTCTCTGCATTCTGTTTATATTAATACTTGTGTAAGTGACTGTGAAGTTACTTCTGTGTTTCTACATAAACTTGTTGGTTTTGATGAATACTGCTTTTTAATACACTGATGATTTTGAATTTATACTGTTTTAGTCAGGACTCCCACTTCATAACAGAGAATCATGACCATTTTCTGTTTGTACTATAATCACTCAGTTTTTGTATTAGGATGATATTTGTCTCATCAGACCAGCTAAAGAAGTTTTCTATATTATTTCTATGTGCCTTGAAACAGTTTGTATAACAGAGTTTGCTAGGTGTTTTTAAAAGTTGGCAGGAAGATACTTGAACTTGGTATAGAGTTTGGAGTCTGTCGACCATATCTTTCCCTTTCATGGGGATTGATTTCCTTATGTCATTCAATTTAATTTTGTTAACTTAAAACTGGGAACACTGCCATGGGCTCACAGTCCCAGCACTTGAGAGGCTGAGGCAGGAGGATTATGGATTTGAGGCCAGCTTGGGATACATAGTAAGTTCTTGGTCAGTCAGGTGTATGTAAATGTTTTAGTTAGGATTCTCTAGAGGAACAGAACCCAGGAGATGAATATAGGTACTTACATCTATATGGATTCATGTGTATATATGAATGTATTAAGTCATCTTTAAAAGAGTATCTACAGATGAATTATATGGGAGAAGCTGAGATCCCAGTAGTTGGACTAGTTCTGTACTAGCTGTCTGTCACTGCGGAGAAACAATTGCTGATTACTCCTTCCACAAGGTAGGGTGCCTCAGTAGCCCCAATCTTACTGGCAGCCTGGAATGTTCCCAGAGGACTGCTGGGCCCTAGTCCACCTTGAAAGCTTAGAATCAGCAACCACAATGCTGAGACAGATCAACTCAGTGGCTAGAGGAAGGGCAAAGGAGAAGAGGGTAGGATGATCTTCCTTCTCAAACACACTTTTTATCTGGGCTGCTACTAGATGGGGATGGCCACAATCAGAGTGGGTCTTCCCATCAATCAAGGCCATCAGGACAATTCTGCAAGTGACAGTCCCTACTGTGTGGCAAGTTGACACAAAGCCAGCCATAATAGTAACCATATCATGCCTCAAAAACAAAACTAAACAGGAACAAAAGTCAATAATTGAGATCTGCTGAAAAGTTATCCTTACATTATTTTAAGATACATATATGTGTAATAGATGTTCTTTTTATTTCTACTTATGTTTGTATCTTTTCTAATTTTTACTTAAAAACAGTAAGCTCCAAAATGTCTTTTAAATTGAGCTTTTGTTTTAATTTTGTTATTTTTCTTTCTCTTTATTAATATTTTTATATGCTTAATTTGTCACTACTTTGCTGAAACTTACTGAAAGCATTAAGGACACATTAGATGCTTAGGTTTTCATATTTTCCTTTTTTAAAAAATGAGAATATCTGTGCATAATATGCATTTGCACTACAACCCAAAGGTTTTGACACATTATTTTTGTTTGTTTTGTTTTGTTTTTATCATCCCTTCCAAAAATCTATAGTTTCCATTTGGGTTTCTGTGCCCATCAATGATTATTTTACAGTGCTTCAAGATTTCTAAATAGCATAAACAGAGATAATTTTATTCAAGTTTTGATGTTTTTCATACTTTTAATAGTTTCTTCTTTTTTTTTCTGTGTGTGATTCTGAACTTAGGGTCATTTCTTGTTTGTACTTCATGTTTAATGTTTTTCATCAAGTACAAAGTGAGTGTTTGAAAACAAGCATTTTTCTTTCTTTGTTGTATAAAAAATATGATGGTCATCTCTCTGACCCTCTGACTGGTCTGTTGATCACAGAGTTCCTGCAGGATTGTGTTCCCATTGCTATAGTGTCTGTTCTCTAGATTCAGAACTATACAGTTAAGTACGCGGTCATTAATATCTTATAAAGACTCATTATCTTTTATTCTTACATACTTTTTTGTACATTGTTACACCTATTAAACTCAAAATAAAAATTTCATTTGCTTATTTTTCATTTTGAGTTCTATTTTGAATACATTATTTTAAATTTGGTTTGTTAGCTCTTTCTTGGTATACATTTCCAGTATCTGTTTTTAACTTTCCTCTGTTACCTGGTTGAAGTAACCTGTAGCTGAATTCTAAGGCTGAAAATATTTTTGTGATTATAGACCATTAACATTAAAGCCAATAAATGCTACTATTCATAAACCAATATAAAATATACAAAGAATATGAGCATAAAATGAAATCCAACTTCATTAATGTCCAGGGAGTACAAAATAATAATGAAACTATCTTTTAATAAGAAGATTGGTATTTTTTGTTCATGAGAATACTGACAATTTTCAGACAATGGCGATATGGAATTCTCAGACACTGAGAATAAATATAGGTAGATTTTTACATGTTATGACTTCTTTTGACAGACAGGAAAATGTGTCTTCAGCACTTTTCAAGTAATCCTGAAGGACTTAAACTGTCCAAGACTGGTCAACACCCACCCTTAACCAATTTACTTTGGTGAAGCTGATGATTAGGCAGGAAGCAGGTATGATTGGTTCTGCATGGGTAGATATTGACTCTGGACCCATCCAATATGGCCAGAGGTCAGGGTCAAGTGAGACTGTGGGAGAGGGGAGTAGACTCAGGGATTAGGTCTCCAAAGAACACAGAGGGAGCTGCTGGGTGGACTCCAGTGTCATAGATGCTGGTAGATTATGCTTTACCATATCCAAAATGAAGAAAACAACACAGGGTTTTAGATCTAGGGACCAGTGAATTAATTTCACTATCTGCTTTTCTTAAATAAAAGGAGTGATGCCGAGTAAGTGAGCCCATGCATGTTATATGTCTTGCAATACACAGAATACTGAGGCAATGTGATGTTGATTACAGCTAAAATAGGTAGAGAAAAATGCAAGCACACGTAGATGCTCTCAGAATAAAACCTTAAATTCTCCCAAAGAGAAGTTTATAAAAATACTGCTAAAGGATTTTCAGCAGTCCTGAACTGAAGGGGCATTTCAGATTGTTCATTCAGCAGGCTCCTCACTCAAGCCTGTGTGGTGGATTTTGCAATATGGCTGAGATGGCCATACCTTCTTAATGAGTGCTCCTGCACAGCAAACATTTACTCGTGTGGCATAAAAGGCAAAGGAGAATCTGAGAACCATGTAATTTAAACTCAGAAGAAAGAGGAAAGAAGAGAGTTTGTTTTTCGTTAACAACCTGAAGATATTTAAATGCATGTAATTTTATAAATCCTAAGTATATGTTGTGAACTGTGATACAAATAGACTTCAGTAAGAAAAACAAGACCAAGAAGAATTACAATTTACCTGGAGTTCACATCACAAAATAAGATGGCCTAGTATAATGAGAGATGCCAACACCCTTAAGAATCTTAACTAGCCATGTGTGCTGTCTTGGGAAATATGTGCTTCGGCATTTAAACACATCACATTGTAATTACTCAGTTTCATGTATCTCAGCTATTAGTATGCCAGTTCTTTGTGGGAAGGTATGTGTCACTCATTTTATAATTGCTCTTCTCAGAGCTCTAATTAGTTTTGAAATTGTACCTGATGTTCAACACAAGTTTGCTGAAAGAACAAGGCAACAATTGGATGGAGAACATTTATATGGACCAGTCATAATCTTCATGTTTCTATCCCCAAATATTCAAACCCATTGGAAAATGAAGTAATCCAACCAGACATAAAATCATCAGAAGTGGCTGCACTTACTATTAAATATGGTTTAATTTACTGGGGTCTTCCTGTGTTTACACATCAGTAAGGGATTTCACAAGGGCAGGGTTGTGCACACCCTCCTGACTTCATGACTCCTCTGTAGAGTGGGTAATGTCATGTGTGCCTGAGACATCCTGGTTCACCTCCTGTCCCACTGTAATCATTACCACTTCCACATCTCAAAAGTCTCTCTATTTGGAAAATAAACATTATACTCACTCTATTTATCTACATAACAACTTTTGCAATCTTGTGTTATTAAACTTACCTGCCATTTTGAATTGTGGGAGATTCTGCTATACTTAAATGGTACTTTTTCCCATCAGGAAAACCTCATTTTCTGGATAGATGTCAATAAACAGCTTTGAGCTGTGGGAGGTTGAGGTTTATAGCTTTGGGAGGTGACAGCCTCGGTTCCCTCAGTGTGTGGGGATGCCTTGTATTTCAGTGAGATTTCAGAGGACATTTTGATTCTGAGCCACACTCTGTGAATGACATTTGACCTGTTTGAAAAGGAAGAAGTATCATGTTTCTCTGAGGCTTTGAACATGAAATTCTCTCACTCTGCATCTACCTGCTGTTGACGTGGTCATAAAAGTGGGGAAGGCAGTGACAACACTTCAGAACATAATAGGATTTCAACTCAACTGTCAGGTTTATAGAAAAGACAGATTACAGAACCTGTAGGATGAGCATTTGACTCACCGACAGTCCATTCTAATTTACTTCCCTTTACTCCCCACATCTGGTCAGCTAGTTTGCCCTATTCTATCTGCTCCATCATTCACATGAGTTACAAAAGTAGCTACTGCATTAGACACAACTTCAATTCCCAGGTCTCAACCACTCATCATGTTGTATGAACTCATATGTTTTAGAAAACATATCTGATGTGTTAGTCTCTTGGGTGGTACACTCAGGACAAAAATAGTTAAATTGTGCAAGTGTAATGGGAATGAGGAGTCAAGACGGTTCATATAACAGTTAAGTTTGAGAGATGCTGTTAGATATTCAAGCAGAGATGCTTAATAGGTGGTTAAAACTATGGATGTAGGGCTAGCAGATGGGGCTAGGACTAGAGGTGGAGGATTTGAAGACAATGACATGGTGGTGGTAGCTGGAGGTCACCACAATGACACAATGTATAGCCGAGAATTTCAAAATGCAGACTCTAGAGTTAAGTTAAACTCTGTGGGGGTCAAAGCCTGCTGGTAAAATACCCCAAAGAGATGGTCTTTTTTTCTCTCTTTCTCCTTTTGAATGGTCTGATTATAGTTATGCTAAATTATTTCTGTTTAAGGTATATAGGCCAATTCATATGTCAATGAATACATACAAAACTTCCAAAATATTTTTCCTTTCATTAGACAAAAGAAATTCATTCCCTAAGGGCAGAACTGGATTGATTTTATTACACAGTACTAACCATCCTCTAATTAGAGTCTATGCTCTAGCAACTGATGTACCTATTGACCTATCTGCTATCTGGAACAAATGAACAAGTTCCTTTCCTAAATGGAAATCATGGGGAAGAAAGGGGTGTCAAAAAAGGGGAAATTTTGCCAGGCAAACAAACAAATGGAAGCGACTCCAAATTTCCGTTGTTTTCTAGGTGTTGTCTCTCAACTTCAGGTGTGTGGGGTATGGTAATCTAGATTTTATCTTGGAAAAAGCTCGGGAACCTAATCCTGATTGAAGACATCTGGACAAGAATGTACCACTCCCTTATTCTGATCTACCCTCCAGGCACAGAGCAAGAATAATACCAACTTTCCTACCCAGTACCTCTCAAACAAAGGCCTAAATCACTTGATAGTTCTTGGGTCCTGTAATCACCACCCACTTCCCACTCTATTGCCAGAGATCATAAAATGTTTTGGCGGCAGAAGATTAGAGACATCACTTGGGCAAAATGACATAGCAAGGCGGTGCTGCAACTGGGAATCACATGTGGGACTCTCTCCAAGACTAACCTTAAGTAGTGTTTTTGTTCGGGGTTCGCTTGCTTTGAATCATCTTGAAGAAGACCTGAAGAAATTGTGCCTCCTAAGTAGATCTCACATGCAGAAAGCAAACTTGTAAATATTGTTATATGTATGGGATTATAATAAGAAAATACATAGAAAATTCAAGAACACAAAATATCAAAACCTAGAACAATATTGATAGTCAGGAGTGATGTAGCAGTTAATACCAGTCACTTTTTAACCAACTTATTTGATCTCAATTAATTTTTTACAAAGACAACCATTTGAGTCAGGAATCTGGAGTTCTCCAGTTAATCATAAGCAACAACTCCTAGAATGTTCTTGAAGCAGAAGTGGAGTTTAATTTCAATAATTCTATATTGGATCAGGCTTTTCCTATAAAAGCATGAGAAAAGATAGTGGGAATTCTCAGAAGAATGTGATACTAATTTTTTAAAACTTGATTTTTAAAATTAAAAATTCAATATATGCCTTGGAAATATTTATTTTTAATCCCTTGAAATTACCTGATTTTATTTGACTCAAGAATGACACAAAATAACACCTGTATTTAGCCTTGAAATTAACTTCGGGAACACTTGGTTTTGGTTTCAGCCAACTGCTCTTTCTCAACTACACCAGTTGGGACTGCTAAGAGTAGCAGGCAAGTGAAGCCTCAGAGACTGGCCAGGGGTAAACCACCAGAGAGACCCAAGAAGCCTATGAGGAATTTGGAGAACAGATCTATTATTTCAAGTCCTCAGAGAGTTTGAAACTTGTTAATACATAAAATTAAGTGCATTTGGTATAAATAATTTAAATTCCAGAGGATGACAGAGTGTGGCTCACATTTATAAAATTGCACCAAAATGGTTTGATTCCTTGGAGTCTCAATGACGCACAAAACATCAAAGCACAGTTGAGAAGACCAAGGATGTCGTCTATGAAATCTGTAAATTCCAACCTCCCATGGCTCAAAGCTATTTCTACAGTCTCCCTCTTAGAAGAGGGGAGAAAAGCCACACAGTCACTTTTCTTCCCATTTTAGAGTGATGAACAATGTGGTCCTGTGTCAGACATTTTTGTGCATGGTGATGGTGGAAAGTCACTTATTGGGTAGGCGGGAGGTAGGTGTCTTAGGACAGCAGCATGTGCCAAGCTCTGTGAAGACATGCAAACATCTGTTGTCAATGTGTGTGGGAGAAAGAACATGAAGGCAACAATCAGGAGTCCAGAGCTATGACACAATCAGAAGGTAGCAGTGAGCAGGATGTGTGAGGGCTTGTTAACTGAGCTTTAAATTATGAAGTGGAAACAATATCCAGTTTCTTGTTAGCCATAGGATTATACTGAATTGTACAAATATATGTAGAGAGTACAGTGAGAAATTAATGTTTTATTTATGGTAAAATATTAGACATTTTATTCATTCTCCAATTTTCTATTAAAATTTGTGACCACGACATGGTAGTACAGTGATGTAAGAGTGCGTGAATTAGACACACTATTGCGGAAATAGACAATGACAAGATAATTGTATAAATACACATGTATACATATATACACAAAGAATTAGTATTTGAAGTCTATATATGTATATACTTGTGATGCAAGTACACACACACACACTTTAAACATTAATCATTTGGCTAAATAGCAAACCCTATCCTGGCAGTGGTGGTGTATGCCTTTAATCCCAGCATTCAGAAGGCTGAGGCAGGTGGATCTCTGTGAGTTCAAGGCCAGCCTCAGGACTTATGATGAGGATGCAGTTAGCTATAGTCATCTCAATGCCTGAATGAACCAACTTTTAGGGTCATCCAGTAGTCAGTGGTAGGAGGCTTTAATTCTTCAGGCAGTGGGACTGTTCTCAGGGTTCCCCACAATACTCTATCTTTGTGTCTGTTTCCTTCCAGAGTGAATTATTCAAGGGATAATTATCCAAGGGATAGTTCAAGAGAGAAATAGAGAGAACAAGGCAGGAGTTGCTATCTGTTCTTACCTGGCACAGAAGTGGTATGCAACTTCTTGTAATGGTTATTAAGGCCAGCCTAGAACACCATGAAAAGGGACCATGAAAGGATGCACATACCAAGAGATGCAGATCAGAGTGGATGGCCAACCCTCTAATATAAATATTGAAAAGTGATGTGAAAATAGTGAACTGTGACAAGAGACAGAGGTAGAGGCCCAACTCTCCATTTTAAAGAAACTGTCTGACTCCTTAAGTCAGTGGTTCTCAGCCTGTGGTTGTGACTCCTTTGGGGGAGGTCGTATATCAGATACCCCACATATCAGGTATTTACATTATGATTAATAGCAGTAGCAAAATTACAGTTACAAAGTAGCAACAACACAATTTTATTGTTGGGACTCACCATAACATACAGAACTGTTTTAAAGGGTTGCAGCATTAGGAAGGTTGAAAACCATTGCCTTCCTTAAGTGAACCTAAAAGGAAAGGAACTAGCCCTCGGAAGAACCACAGCAGAGCTTTTGGACCTGGGCTAAGGGCCTTTGGCATGGGAGATATAAAGGCTCCAAAGAGAAAGAGGTCCACCTTGCTGGGAAGCAGGAGGAAGATGCAGTAGATACGACAGTGGTCAGGAAGAGAGGGTGGCTTGTGATGCTGCAAAGTCAGAGAGATCCAGATCACAGAAGCCACACAGTCATAACAGTTTTTACTTCCCCAGAGGTCAGAGAGAAGTGATCCAAAGACTTTCTATGGGGAATAAGCATGACCTACATTTTGAAAAGCTTTCTGGCCCTTTTCCTGACAAGATGGAAGGAAAGCAGGAATAAAGGCACGGAGTCTAGTTTTAGGCTGTTTCAGTAGTTCATAGTTCAGGTAAGTGAGGGTGGGGCCAGGTACACACTGACAGTGAAGATCAAGTAGAGAGGGAAATTAGACCTGGAGGAGAGGTTTTCAAGTTTCATTGATCAGTTGAAATGATTTTTCATGTGTGTGTGAGTGCACATGTAAAGATAGGGTCAAAAGTGGTTCTTGAGTTAATTGTCAAGTGATTCTCCTTTCATTCTGGTGGCAAATAGGGAAAGGATAGGAAGGGTTTGGCTGGGATAAATGGAAGGTCAATGGGTCATGGGACGAACAAGATCAAGAAAACCTCTTTGGTCATCGTAGCTTTGAAATAGCTATGCACCATAACTAACCAGAAAGCATTGCAGTAGATGAGACTCAGGTTCCCAAAAATGGATCTATGAATTTGGGAGTTATTAATATACGTATTTAAAGCCACTCATTGCATGAGATTCTCTAGGAAGGACCCAGAGAGAGAGTCGCAAAAGGTCCGGGGAATCCTGACCATTCTGAGGATACATAGACTGCTGTAGTCATTACCACCAGTACTTCATCCTTCAGCCAGTGCCAAGAATATACACCAAAGAAAACAAGACAACGAACAGGAATGAGAAGTGAGGAACCAGCCCTGCAGATGGGGAGCTGTGAGAGGTGAGGAGCCAGCCCTGCAGATGGGGAGCTGCAGACCCTGTTGGAAGGGTGAGGGTGGAGACAGAGTGTACGGCTGTGTTAGAAAGTCTTCAAATGTGTTAACAAGGAGACAGCTGGTCACATTGACAAGATGGGTTTTAGGAATTTATGTATGAAACCATAGTGAATGCCAAAGTGAATGAGATGTCTGGAAAAGGGCACACAGGACAGGTAGGTGCTTTATCCAGAACTTTTGTTCTGAATAAAAGGAGATGAAGGATGTAGAAGCAAGGGGTGTGTGTGTGTGTGTGTGTGTGTGTGAGAGAGAGAGAGAGTGGGGGGCGGGGACTGAGGGAGGAAGAGAGAGAGAAAGTAAGAGACAGAGAGATCCTTGATGCAAGAGAGAAAGTAAGAGCAAAGGGAAAAAAAGCATGAAAACTTGATAATAGTCAAGACAAATTAAACATTGGAAAAATAGTTTAAAATGTAAACTTTTTTAGTTTCCCCTCCCCCATCCACCAGTAACAACATTTAACATTTGTCTAGGCAGATTTATTTAGGATGTGATGGTTTTCTCTTTGCTCACTTTGTAATTTTCTCCCCAGCAGGCTGTTCATTCTGACTCATGCCTGGATAGAGGATTTTGAAAAATGACCCTGGCTGTGTGTGGGATAATATCGCCTACACACCATCAAGATCTTGTGTGGCTCCATGGGACAGATACAGGAACCAGCTACAGGAAACAAACAGGATTCCTGTCTTCAATGCCAGACCCACACTTACAGCAAAAGACAGACAAGGAGAGTGGGTTTACATAGAGCCAGGATGCTCGGTGCTCCTACCACACTGGCAGTAAGTACCCTTCCTCTTTGCACTGCACTGTATTGATGCCAGTCAAGCGAACGGGGGAATTATGTTTAGGACTTACTTGATGATCTGATTTTATTCTCTTCACCCCTCTCCAGCTCTCCTCCCTGCTCTGTACCCCTCTTTCTTCTTTCTCTCTGTTCTTTGATGCTTGTTCCTGGCACTCACAGGATGGATGGAGCGACAGTGCTGACGGCTGAAGTCATCTATTTATACCCAGAATAAGCACACAATAGGGAAGAGATTGCGCAAATTAGCATAAATTGTGATCCAAAAATACTTTGGCCTTAACAGAGGAGGAGGGAAGCTGTTTTGGGCCCTGACCTTCCCTTGGCCGGCCCAGTGTTTCCCTTCATCAGCGGGCAGAGTGCTAACTTCTGCTGGAGTGTAAGCATGACATTAGATGTTCATTATCTTACTTAGTCCTCTGCTAAGGCTCTGAGAGGTAAGTATAATTATGCTTGTGTTCTTGTTGGGGGGAAAGTTGCTTGGCATGGAGCTACACACTTGTCTGTAATCCCAACACTCATTGGTGGAGCCAGGAAGGTCACGAGATTGAGTCCAGCCTGGGCTACAGACAGAGTTACAGGCCAACTTGAGACAAGGTGCAAGCCTGACTCAGAGAAGGCCGGAACAGAAAAAGAAAGAGAGGAGAAGGTGGTGGGAGAGTAGGGTGATTGTAAGTGATACATTGTGCAACTTTGGTGAATAATATTTTTTTAACATTTATTGATTCTTTGTGGATTTCACATTGTGCATTCCAATCCCACTTGTCTCCCTGTCCCCTTGCACCCGCCCTCTGTCCTTGCAAACAAAACCAAATTTAAAAGAAAAATTAAAACCAAAGAAACAAAAGAAGACAAGATAAAACAAAAAAAGGAGAAGAATCTTGTGGTGGAAGCTGTAGCGTGGCCTCTTCAGTCACACAGTGTACTCTTTAGTCCATTCATCTTTACTTGTAAGTGTTCATTGCTATGAGTCATTGGGCTGACTCTGGTTTCTGCTACACCACTGATAATGGGCTCTCACTGGGGCTCCCCTTGAATATCCTGTTGTCCTGTGTCATGGAGATCCTGCTGTTTTGGATCTGTAGGTTCGTCCTCTTCACATGCTCCAACAGTTCCTAGATTCGGTGGATGTTGTGGTGGGCCAACTCATAGTCCTGGTTTAGGGCCTGGGTTGTAGCTGGGTTGGCCAGCTTGCTAGTTTTCCCTCATTGTCCCCAGGTGAGCGCTTCAGCACTGCTAAGGCTCACCCAGTGCAGCCTGATGCAAGGATGGGGCCAGTTCTCCTGCTCTCAGGTCCTCAGCTCCAGCTCACCCACACTCACACCACCAGGGCCAGCTCTACTGTTTTGCTCAGGTGAGGTGCAGGGCCCTCTTTCCCAATTGTTATAGGGGGCATACAAAGGAGTCAGGTCAGCTCTCCTGCTCTCCTGCCCCAGGGCCAGCTCACGTGTGCTGCCCAGGGGGTGCAGGGCTGGTTCTCCTGTATGCTGCAGCTGATGAGGGGCAGAGCCAGTTCCCTTACTCTCCTAATTGAGGGGCAGTTCTCTGGCCTGCTGCAGGTAGCAAAGGGAGGAGTGGGGAGGGCATCTTTTCTAAACCCATGCCACAGCATGGCAGATGAGGATGTGGCTCTGTTCTATTGCTCTCCTGCCCTCAGGCTGGCTCATCTGAGTCCCCAGCTACAGGGTCAGCTCCCTGCTTTCCTTCCTTCCTTCCTTCCTTCCTTCCTTCCTTCCTTCCTTCCTTCTTTCCTTCCTTCTTTCCTTCCCTTCCCTTTCCTTCCCTTCCCTTGCCTGCTTGCCCTCCCTTCCCTCCCTTCCCCTCCTCTCCCCTCTCTTTCCCTTCCTTCCTTCCTTCCTTCCTTCCTTCCTTCCTTCCTTCCTTCCCTTCCCTTCCCCTTCCTGCCTGCTTGCTTGACTTCCCTCCCCTCCCCTCCCCTTCCCCTTCCTTCCTTCCTTCCTTCCTTCATTCCCTCCCCTTCTCCTTCCTGCCTGCCTGCCTGCTTGCCTTCCCTTCCCTCCCTTCCCCTCCTCTCTCCTCCCTTTCCCTTTCCCTTCCTTCCTTCCTTCCTTCCTTCCTTCCTTCCTTCCTTCCTTCCCTTCCCTTCCCTTCCCTCCCCTTCCTGCTTGCTTGCTTGACTTCCCTCCCCTCCCCTCCCCTCCCCCTTCCTTCCTTCTTTCCTTCCTTCATTCCCTCCCCTTCCCCTTCCTGCCTGCCTGCCTGCTTGCCCTCCCTTCCCTCTCTTCCCCTCCTCTCCCTTCCCTTTCCCTTCCCTTCCCCTTCCTTCCTTCCCTTCCCTTCCCCTGCCTGCTTGCCTTCTCTTCTCTCCCCTCCCCTCCCCTCCCCTTCCCTTTCCTTCCTTCCTTCCTTCCTTTTTTTTCAAGACAGGGTTTCTCTGTCCTGGAACTCATTCTGTAGACTAGGCTAGCTCTGAACTCACAGAGATCTACAGAGATCCACCTGCTTCTGCCTCCTAAGTGCTGGGATTAATGGTATACTCCAACACCACCAAGAGGCTTCTAATTTCTTCAGCTGATATCCTCCTCCATTGTAAAGACTCACAGATCTTTTTATCTTTTTAAGTCTGACCTCACAGAAGAGGTCATATAAATTCATTCTCAAAGGGATGCTAATTGTACAACATCACCAGGGTGGTAGCCTCTTCCAGAGATGTTTTCCTCTTAAGAAGGAGAAGAAACAGTCTTGAAGAAAATGGAAGCTATGGAGGAAGAGTGCTTGTCACTACTGAGCAATTGGGTTCAGTTTCACCTGGAAAACACTGTGGTGGCTCTGGTGAGTTTTCAATAGCTTTAAGGATTTGAGGTAGCCTTAGCTGGGGAGAGACTATCTACCAAATAAGGATTTTGCTTTGCATCCATCTTTGGCTTACATTCTAAGATTTGCATCTATGTCCTGAAGAGAAAGATTTGATTTAACACACATTGCTGATAACCCAGAAAGCGATTTGAATAACTGGACCATTGCTTTGAAGGTAAGCCTACAGAAGATAAACTTACATAGTTTCTAGTTTCTTGTACTTTGGACTGTATACTGTTACATAAAAGTAGTTTTATCCAGGTTAACTTACCAAGCAAGATATTCCCACTGATGCAGTAGTAATGGCATGACTGTTATGAGAATAACCACTTTAAGATTGAATTAGAGGCCTGCTCAACAGGAAGAAATTAATGCTTAGTAGTGTTAACCTGGGTCAAAAGCCCATGCTTGAGAGGACATCAAATCTAATAAGGAGCCTATTACTGTGGTTTTGTTAAATGAACATGTCAAAATGCCTCTAGTATTTCCTTTCTACTCACATGTCACATTGCTCTATTGACCTCTGCAGCCCTTTCCCTTAAGGCTCTTTTACCCTCTCTCTATGGCCCTTCCTAGTCTCCTGGCCTCCTCCTACACGTATCCCCCCCTTAAATACACAATGTAGTCATATATGTATATATAGCATATGAGAGAACATGCAAAATTTCAGTATGAGCCTGGATTACCTTGCTGAATGTGATATTTCCTAGCTTGACCCATTTCCCTGAAAGTTTCATTTCTCTTTACAAATTAATAAAATTCCATTGTGTATGTGCCACATTTTCATTGTTCATTCATCAATTGATAGATATCTACACCAATACCATTTCCTGGTTATTTTAAAAATAGCAGCAATAAGCATGGATATGCAAGTGTCTACAGTAACCCAAGAGTCTTTGAGTATATTTCCAGGAGTTCTATAGCTAGTTGATACAAAGAAAGACAAAACTGCTAACCAATAAATTGGCCAATGAATTGAACAGACGGTTCTCAAAAACAGAAATAAAATGGTCAATAAACCCTTTTTAAAGTTGTAGGGAGGCAGTGAAGTCCTGAGCAACTGTAGTCTTGAGTGAGTGAGGCCTGAGTGAATGTGTATTGTTGACATGGGCACAACCATGCCAAGGATCCCAAAGGCTCAGCCATGGGAATGACAAAACCTTCTCCACGGAGACCAGAGAGATGGTGAATATTTATGTTTATACTGATGGATTTGTGCTGCTCTCAGCCTTGGCTAGGGAAGTTTCTTTGTAGAGTCAATGCAGAGACTCATAACAGGTCAAAGTGCTGAGAAAAAGTGATTGCTGAGTCTCATCCCTAAATGCGACATCGATGCTAATTCCTGTAAGGCTCAGAAAATGTTATGGAAGATAGGGCAAAAAGGCTGTCAGAGATGGAGAGGAGTGCTATGAAGTGGCTCTTCTGGGTGTGACATGGCTGTTGTACTCACTCATGAACTTACAGCGGCTGTGGTGAATTGACCATGAATTGCATGAGATCAACAATTCAGCATCAGTAGGGGAAAAGCACATGAGACCTCACCACTAGCTGAAGACATACTGGTACTTAATGGCTGCTGGAAGAGGGGGGGTCATGGGTCTAGCTCCTTCTAAGTTGCCCATGATCCAATAAATAACCCTACACCCATGTGCCTCTGGTGTATGAGCATACACACATTCATGTACCCACATACACACCTCTGGGCAGCATTAACTAGACTCAATGAGTTTGTCAAAGAAAAAGATGAAACTGGAGGAAGATGTGTTGGAAAGACCAGTTCCCAAATAGTGGGGGCTAGTAAGAGGGGATAGAGACGGTTCAGCAGGTAAGAGTACTTGTTCCTTCACAGAGGAACTGAGTGTGCCTTTCAGAAGCCATGTTGGGGAGCTCACAACTCCCTCTAGGTTCAGCTCCTGAGATCTGATGTCTTCTTCTGGCCTCCATAGGCACAATGTTTGCTCATGAGCATACACACATTCATGTACACACATACACATAAATAAAAATAAGTCTTAACAAAAGGAGTTGAATAGAAGTAAACATGATTAAAATACATTATCTACCTGTATAAAGTTGTCAAAAATATAAATAATTATTTCAAAGTATTGGCAGTTCATATTTTAATGTAAAGATTTGTTATTTTCAAAAATGTCAATAATCCACTGATGAAGCCATTTAATAGAGTAGCATAAAGAACAAGGAGCCTACTCCTTCTTCCTCTTCTACACTGGCACTCCTGTGTGTACCCTTCCCTGTGTTTCTTCTATGTGACTAAAACTTTGTCTGGACAATGGCTGTTTAGAAGGACATGTGCATATACACAAATGTATTTTTTAGGGCTTATTTTCTAGTTTCTGTAAACAAAAAATGGAATCAAATGAAAAAAAATGCCTAGAACTTGTTTCCATTCACTGAAAACAGTTCCCCAATGTACTTCTAGCCAATCAAAACAAGTGTTTGTATTTGTTTTTCTTTTCTTCATCTCTGTTCATTTGGAATTTTGAGACAGTGTCACACTGTGTAGCCCAGGATGGGCTTGAACTTGAGATTTTCCTGCCTGGAGCTCCTTAGGGCTTCAAAAGAGTATGTAAGCCATCCAATCTGGTGTGCGCTCCCTCCCTCCATCCTTTCTTCCCTCCCTCCCTCCCTTCCTTCCTTTCCTCCCTCCCTTTCTCCCTCTTTCCTTCCTTCCTTCCTTCCTTCCTTCCTTCCTTCCTTCCTTCCTTCCTTCCTTCCTAACTCAGGATCAGAACCAAAGCATCCCCTCTCCATGCTAGGCCCACACTCTCTACCACTTAATTACATACCCAACCCTCAAAAAATTTTTTATTTTTAGATATATTCTCATTTTCAACCTTCGTGCCTCAGGCTTTTGAGTGTTGGAATTGTAGGCCTCTACCAAATCTGGCTTTCCCCACTGTTTTCCATAAAATGTCAGAGTCAGAGATTATTTGGATATCTCCTTTCTTTGTTAAACTGATAAGAGGATACTACACTTGACCTTAGTCAAAAGACCAAGAAGTGACATCCCTTCCATATTAGACATTATGTTTGCTCTGGGGTTGTAAACTCTAACTGATAATGAACATCTTCAAATTAATCAGAAAAAGAAATCCAGGCATAAATGGACTAAACTTATAAGCAGTATACAAAACAGGAACTGAACACGCTCAAACCTTCATGATCAGAGACCCACGGCTCCAGGATCATAGATATGCAAGTGGAGACAATTTGCTGAATTGTTTTATTCATTAGTTTGCATGAAGAAAAAGAGTTGTCAATATCTAGTGTGGTAAAGCTCAGGAAAATGGAGCTTTCATATAGTTGGTAGAAATGTATGCTACAACCAAGTAGTGTCTCCAAAATCAGGGTTACTCATCTTCTGACTACTGCAAACCCCTCTGGAATCCTAGCTAAGAACAGAAACACCAAACAATGCTGCCTTTCAAAGAGCATGTATGCTAAAGACACTTCTTATGTCTTGTTATTTGAATTTCAAGTCTTTCACCAGATCAGTTGCATGCTTGGTCCTCAGTGTGGGGAACTGAGGGTGTGGCCCTGACTGGAGCTAGGGAAAGGACTTTGAAGGGTATAGGCATTTCCTGGTTCTGGCCATGTTCTTTCAGCTTGCTGTCCAGGCCACTGAACAGCTAGCACCTCAGGCTTCTGCACCTGTGGGCCTCTCCACTCCAGTTTCCCTGCTGTCATAGACTGAAACCATAGCCAGAATGAGCCCATGTTCCAGTGAGACATTTTGCCACAGCCTTGAGCAAAGCAACCAAGCATGCTGTGTCCGGTAGGTCTTCTCTTTGCTCCCAAGTGAGAATCCTGAAAACTGATTCTGTTGTAAGTCCCAGCAGGTTTCATGTTTGCAGCAAGTGCTCAGGACGTTGTCTGCTGTTGCTGTTATTGCGTGGCCCTGAGACAGGAAGTAAAATAACAATAACAACAATGAAACAAATACAGAAAAACAGAACAGAGGGCTATCCAGCCATGAAAAGACCTCAGTGAGTGTGGCTGTCTGTAGGCAGGAATTCCATTCAGTGTCCCACTCTCCTAAGAAACATAAGCCTCCAGAGGTGGGACAGCCATGTGTTTGTCTGGCTACCAGGAAGCATGCTCAGCTAAGCAGTGAATGTTAAACAAGAGGAAAACTTCCTGAGAGGATGGCTCTAATTATTTTCTCAAATTGTATATATTTGCACTCAACTATGACTCTGTCCATAAAATGAAATGCAAGCATTTAATCATTTCCTTACTTTTCTGAAACTGCTTACTCTCTACTCAGGTTTCAGAGTGGTAGTATTCCAATATCCTCTGGTGAGGGTCAGGGCAAATCATATAGAATTCCTGCCACCTAGCAATTATAGCTTGTGATCTTACTGTGTCCTGAAAACTTCGGACAAGGTTGAAATGATGCAATACTGGCCTGTGGAGCATTTGGCAGCTCTGTTTGTGGTATGGGGATGAAAAGAGGATTGAAACTGATTAGAATACAGTGCACTAAGTATTAGTGAAAGATCTGACTCTTCTGAAGAGGAAGGGATAGTGGAGCCTTGTAGAGTGGATGGACTTCTTTCAGAGCTGACAGGCTCACTAAGCATGTCTCTAGATGAGGCAGGGGATGACAAAAGAGTGTGATTTTGGAGTAACTGGCTGAATTCACAATGGGAAAAAAAACTGTATCACTTTTCTGCTGGATAACAGGAGTACAAGATCCAACAAGACATTGTCTGTGGAGCTCTAAGTGAGGGAAAGGGTCCAGGTCCCATTTCTGTGGAGGAAATTACAGAGAACTTCTTGAGCGTAGCGACAGAGCTAGTGGCAGAGAAACCACTGAGAACATGATTCTACTGAAGGGACAGCATGATGCTCTGATTAAGATCAGATCTAGAACCAGATTTTTAGTGTTCAAATCCCATCATCAGTCACTAGTGATGTGATCTTGGGCTGGTTACTTACTACCATATCGATAAGTGATGGTAAAAGAGCCATCTCATGTGGTTGCTGAACAGTTAATATTTGCAAAGTGTTCAACATAATGTCTAACACATCGTGAGTACATTGTAGGTGATTCTTAAAAAGAAGCAAAAACCTAATGAAAGTCAGGGTTAAATAATTGGCAGTAGTAATAGAAAATACTGGCTAGAATTGAGACATTCTTATTTTTTTTTAAAGTTTTAAGGATTTCTTTATTTTTATTTTATGTGTATTGGTATTTTACCTTTATGTATGTCTGTGTGTGGGTGTTGGATTCTCTGGAACTCGAGTTACAGACAGTTGTGAGCTGCCATGTGGGTGCTGGGAATTGAACCCGGATCCTCTGGAAGAACAGCCAGTGCTCTTAACAGCTGAGCCATCTCTTTAGCCCTGAGAAATTCTTATTTTTTAGTTGGTACTTGAGTAGGTTTGGTGATAGATTGGATGGGAAAGATTAAATTAGGAAGAAGCTGCCAGCATGGCCAGGTTCTGAGGCAGCACAGCCCAGGACCCATGGACAAGTCTGCATCTCTCTAAAGCTCCCCTTCCTTCTCTGTGAAATTATTAATGTACCCTAAACTCCCATGGTCGTGCTAATGATTCAGCTAGAAAATGCTGTTCCAGGCAGCTAGTGAGTCTTTAATAAATGCTACTTCATTATTTTGTGATGACTCAAAGTTTATAGAGAATGGTTTATGGAATCATTCACTGAGAGGCTGTATGTGGTGTTAAAGGGGCTGAGAAGAACAAGTTCATTTAAAAACATGTTATTACTCGCCCTCCACCCTTTGTGTGTGTGTGTGTGTGTGTGTGTGTGTGTGTATGTGTATGTATGTGTGTAAGTGTGTATGGATGTGTATAAGTGTGTGTATCTCTGTAAGTGTGTGTGTGTATGTGTGTATGTGTATGTGTGTGTATGTATGTGTGTATGTGTATGTATGTGTGTAAGTGTGTATGGGTGTGTATAAGTGTGTGTATGGGTGTGTATAAGTGTGTGTATCTCTGTGAGCGTGTGTGTGTGTGTGTGTGTGTGTGTGTGTGTGTGTGTGTGAGAGCGCGCGCATGTATATGGATGTGTATGCATATGGGTGTGTATGGAGCCTCACCACATGTGGTCAGAAGAAACTTTGTGGAGTCCATTCTCTCCTTTCCCCCTTTACGTGAGCTCTAGGGATCAAACTCAGATAGTTAGGCTTGCTAGGCAAGTGCTTTATCTGACGAGCCATCTCTAGTCCAAGTTCAATTTTTTTGAACAGAGATTTGCAACATATAATGTGAGCCACATAGCTGAGAAATGGCTCTGCAATTCAAGAGAGAGGGTAGCTTCTACTCACCTCTCAGTTCACGAGTAGTAGCTTTCTGTGATGATAACTAAACACCAGAGATAATAAACGTAAAGAAAAATGGCTTATGATTTTAAAGGCTCCTCTCTATGACTGTTTGATCCCTTGACTTTGAGCTCATGGTGAGGAAGCACAGTGTGTGCTATGATGTGGTGGAACAAAACTACTCACTATATCACAAGCCACGGAGCAGAGAGTGAGAAGGACTACTTCAAGTTTATGCCCATAGTGCCCTAAAGATGTCTCCTTATGAAGCCCAGTGTTCTAAGGGTTCTACCATCTCCCAGTATTTTTGCCCTGTGGGCCAAACCTTGAGTATATAGGTCATTGCAGCCACTTATCATCGAGGTTAAATTGCTAAGCCAAACTATATCAATGTTAAATTGCTAGGCCAAAATCACTTCACCTCTAGCTAGATTTTGACCAAGTGCATTATACACATCAACAGCTTAAACAAAAACAAAACAAAACAAACAAACAAACAAAAAACAACTGTGATATTAGTGGGTAGAGCATAGAAACCAAGACAAATGTTGAATTTCACGTTGAAGTTTGTGTCAGGTAGATCAGATGATGAATTTATGGAATGGAAACATGATCCAGAAATAGGCAGGATCCATCAGAGTTGTGAATCGTCATGGAAGTGTTAATCTCCCTGGACATTTGCAGGGAAGGTTTTGGCTGCCCTGAATATAGCCAGTTTCTCTGTCTATTCAAGTAGTCAAGGATAACCTGCTTAGGGTAATCCTGGGCCTTGTCACCAAGAGATGAAAAAAAAAAAAAAAAAAAAACATCACCATGGGAATTCTGCCAGAGAGCAGGTGTCTCTGCAACCAAAAGTTAATTACCAGGGAGGACAGGCCACAGAAGACTGCAGGACTTGGCACCTATAGATAGTTCCAAGACTAAGCATATATTCCTCAGGATATAGGATGATATCATTAGAGCTGTGGAGTTGCTGGATTAGTTGATGACATCAATCTTTGAGGTCTTTCAGAAGCATCTGATGTTGGAATTACATATTGCTAACCAGGCAATAAATTATAATTGTGGGGGCCCACAGAAGCTCCCTAGTAAGGCCTTACTCAAGGTCAGAAAGTCTGAGCTTGCTTTGCCCAGCAGGGCTGCATAATAGCATGATTTGGCCAAGGGCATGGTTACCAGGTGTTTTGAGGGTTCAAGGTCAGAAAGTCTGAGTTTGCTTTGCCCAGCAAGGCTGCATAATAGCATGATTTGGCCAAGGGCATGGTTACCAGGTGTTTTGAGGGTCTGCACTTGTTATTACTTTATACCTCGACCACAAAAGGGGGAGGTCTTTTGCCCCTCCCCTTGCTGATATATAAAAAAGCCCATTCGAAATAAACTTGAGGCTGCTGGGTATTGATCCAGGCCCCTCCTGAAGCTATGCTGTCTCTGTCTTTTTCTACACCTACACTTCTATCTATCATTTCTCAATTCTTCACTCCCTCCTTCAAGAGACCCTTCAATAGTTCCAGGTTGAACCCCCACTGAACCCCACCAGTTAATGCAGCTAACAGCTGCAACAGACAGCCTTGGCATATCAGTGTCTAACTCTCACAAAGATTTTTTTCTAGCTCACACCTCAGTGTAGAGTGGATCAACTTGGGTAGGTGGAGTGGGGTACTGAGCTCTATGATGTCATTTAAGTGTCCAGACTCCTCCCTCTTTGTAGTGGCTCTGCTGTTACCTCAGGATATTAAGGGAACAGGTCAGATATTTATATAAATTCAAGAACAAACCTAGAGTTAGTTATTAAGGGAATAATGTTGAATATCTCTTATTTTTAATCCTGACAAGGAAAATCATTTTAAATAGCATGCAAATAAGAGATTGCCAAGTGCGTTAAAATAGTATGGTTAGACAAACTTTGTTATCTTCCAATAAAATTTAATAGAGTCTTCTGCTTTGACTTACTGGGAATAATCCTTCTTTTGAATGTATGAAGATTTCACTACAACCAAACTTTGTCTATTTTTGCCTATGTATACACATCTACAATAAAGTTCAATTTTTTTTCAAGACAGGGTTTCTCTGTGTAGCTTTGCACCTGGAACTCACTTGGTAGCTCAGGCTGGCCCCAAACTCACAGAGATCCGCCTGGCTCTGCCTCCCGATGCTAGGATTAAAGGCGTGTGCCACCACCGCCCGGCTACAATAATGTAGAAGTTACAAAGTGGATGCACTGAGACAAGGATGCAAAGATAATAATGAAGTAGGACAGCTCTGGAAATATAATGTCACAAGAGTCATCAAGTATGTTCTTTCAAGTGTTTAGACAAGCTTGAGTGAAGGTGAATGCCATTATTTTAAATCCCCTCAACTGCAGGTCACTGACTTCTGCTCTGGACTCTGTTCAGACATCTGACTACTGCTGCAGATGAATAAGGGCACTTGCAGAGCATAAGCTAGCACTATGTATTAGTGAGCGGGAGAGGATTGCAACCCATACATGCTGTTTTCAAAAGCACACTGACCTCTTGGGGTAGAACATTATAGTTCTGATGTGTCCTATGCTGTTGTTCAAAGTACATCACCAACACAGCCCTTGAAACATGAGATTCTTTTTAATTAACATCCTCATGAACCTTATCACCAGGTTCAATGTAATTTTTTTCTTGATATACACACTCTTTTGCCTGAGGCTGCCTACAGGAGGCCATGCCCCAACTTTCCCATAAAAACAACTTCCACATTCCACACCCCAATTACTCTGAAGGGCCTGCCCAAGATGCCTATAAAACCCTACTACAGTCTACACCACCTTCTGACTAATATTCGACATGTGTTTTTGATCATTGAATCAGATTTTCTAAAGTCAAGATAGTTTTCTATGTGCAGTTTGAACAAACATATAAACCTTTGTTATTTATACACATGGTTAAAAAAATAACATGTGAGGCCAAAGTTACAGAAAAGGCATCGGACTTGGGCTGCAGAAAGCTGAGCTCTCAGTCCAGTCACTTATTCTCAGGGTGACATTCAGAAGGGTGGATAATCTTTTGGTCTCAATTTCTTGATTTATAGTTACCCCCAGGGCTGTTGTGGAACCCAAGCAACCCACAGGCCAATGGCCAATGGCTGACATATCGAGGTGCAAGGGATTAGGAGATAAGTTTGACCTTGTCTTTATTAGGTGCTTCTAGGGACCACAAAAGAAACACATTCAGGTCAAAGTGTTCTTGGGAATGGTTTCGGGTTACAAGTGACAGAATCTTAAATCTTAAATTGATTTAAATGTTATAAGAAATATATTGGCTTATTTAACTAGAGATTCCAGATGTAAAACATCAGGCCTGATTTGATCCAAAGGTTCAGAATATGGCCAAGGTTGTAGGTCCCAACCTTCCAAATTCTCTTGGTCCCGCCCTTCTTCATCTTTGGGTTGGCTGCTTGATGTCACATGGATGTCAGCTGCTCTAGGACTGCAGTAGCTGCATTCATGTACAGTGGATGGAAGGGATAGTTTTTCCTCTCCAAAACATTGGACAAGAATGGTAAACTCACCTTTGGTTAGACTGCTTAGGACATGGACCCATCCCTAAACCCATCATTACAGCTAAGACAATCTGATCCTTGCATTGGCTTACAACCATTAAAGATAACTTCTGGAGGTAAGGGGTGGGGTTAAATTTTATCAAATTACTAATCTGTGACATTTCTTATTTTATTAGGAATGAGAGGAATAATGGAGACAATCTATTGGCAAACTGAATCCTCCAGTTTCTTACCATACCACGTTCACTTTCCTTTCCATACACATTTATTTAAAATTCCATGCCCATCTAAATTAAACATGTTTTCTTCTTGCATGAGAGTCTCATCCGAGCTTCACATCCAGGAAGTGTGACTGATGTGTTCCTCCTTCCTCTGAGGCTGTTTCCAGCTGGAGCTTCTCAGACTCTGCTGTTACAGCTAAGTGATATTGTCTACTCTTTGGAAGAGCTTGGGACACCCCCTCGTTATCCAACCTCCCAGTCTTCCATGTCATAACAGAACTTCTGAGTTCTAACAGATAGACAGTCTATGGCTGAGTTTCCCTTGCAACTAATCCTTGACTAGGCGTAGCCATAAGTCTGAGCTTTCAACAAGGCCATGCCAGTAAAAGCCACATTTGCCGCTTCCCTGAGATGCCCTCACCATCTATCTTTGTCACCAACTTTCCTTCTTTCTCCTGCCGGGAAGTGAGGATACCCTGTAGTGCAGCCAATCAGGCAGCAGATCCTAAGAGCCCAGAGTTTTGGAGTAGATAGTGTTCAGGCTGAGATAGCCTGCACTAATGGATGGTGAGATTAAAAAAAAAAAAAAAACAAACAAACAAAAAAAAAAAACTGTGGCTTCCTGACTGACCCACAGAGATATACCTACTTGTCCAATCTGTATGCTACACTGTCCACTGTGGTACCCACCAACCACACATGGTCGCTGAGAATGGTATGGCTAGTTTAAATTGAAATGAGGCATAACTTAGTACCAAAAAATAAAATATATAAATTATGTTTTACACTGATTAAATGTTAAATGATATTTTTGGGACATAAATAAGTGAAACATTAAAGTCAACCTCAGCAGCTTATGATAAGGCTACTAGAGAATTTTAAATCACAAATGAGACTTATATTACATTTCTTTGATGCTTCTCAAGGTAGAAAAGATGAGGAAAAACCTACTTCTGTCTTCTCTGAGGCATTGAATTTTGAGTCTTTTGTTGTGACAATGAGACCTGTGCATTTTCCTATTAAAAATCAATGAATATGGAACAGCAGAGAGTAAGTTCCTGAGAACCTATGTTTGGCTTACTGCATCCTTGTTAGCCAACATGATCATGAAATGAGATGTCCCAAGCAATCCAGTGAGCTCCTTTCTCGTTGTGGCTTCTGGAAGGGTCTCTTTTTCCCATTCTCTTTGGGTCACCTGAGATGGACATTACTACATATGCCCTTTCAGAGAAACACATGTCCTAAAAGCCCTTTCTGGAGGGTGCAAATTGGGGGCAGGACTGAAACTTGCCTCAGGGGTTATGCACTCACAGTTTATGTCAGCCAGTCGTGGGTTTCTTGGGCTGACCCAAATTCTTTCCAAATTCAAAAAGCTCCTGTCTATTTTCCTCCCATCAATCCCATGAGCTGGTAATCAAAGCCAGAGTTCTTGTCTAGCCACCACTGAGCCTGGGAATTCTTTATAGCACAAGGCTTCTAAGCTCTGTCCTGCCAAGATAGCCAGGAACAGAGCCTTGACTGGAACCCAGCTAACCATTGGCTGTTCTGCAGCCTCAGGGAACAGCCAACCTGAAGGTGCCGCCCTATGGGGACACTGGGCACTTTGCGTCGAAGGAGAAGATTGCCTGATTGATGTAGCAGCCATCCAAATGTGGAAGCAGATAGAAGCCGGGGTAGAGGGAAGTGACTCATGGTGGGGTCAATGTGGTGGCCAACACTTTCATAAATGCAGTCGTCCCCTCCTATCAAAGGGCCATGGGTCTGAATATGGATCCAGTTTTCCAAATATGGCTCCAGGCTGCATAAAACCTGCTTGTGTAGCTAACGCGGGGTTTGCTAATGAGAACAGGTTGGCCTGCTATGTAAGAAACCCACCTAAAAGTCCACAATACATTTCTGCACCACAGTATGCTGCCATCTGTACGCAGCACACCCTATTCCAGGGCTGCTTTTCAGCCTCTATGTCCCTGGCTTGTGAAGACAGAATAACATGCCCCCCACCCCCAGATTTGCATGTAGAGTTTCTGGCAGAATAATGAGCCCCCTCTTGCCATTAATCTTAATAGGCTTTGAGGCTAACAAAATCCATTTTCCCAAGCTTGGAATTATTCTTAAGTGGATTTTGGGAAACAGTTTAACCTTTTTGTCACTCAGGCTGAAGAATTAAAACACATTTCTGGAATTTTTTTCTGAGGTTACTAGGAAGCCAGATTGAGGCGTGGCGTCTTTGTGTATTTTGCTTTACAAAACTTTGATGTCAAGGGACTCTGGCTTTCTTCTGCAACTATGCCTTGTGTTTCCATGTATCAGCCATGTGGATATTTCTAGGAAACAAGAAGCAGTGAAATGATGGACCACAGAGGACAGAACGTTTTATGAAGCAAATGGGACCAGACTGAGAAAAAAAAACAGGACAACAGTGACACAGGGATGCCATTCTTCTTACGGTTCAGGCCACTGGGCCACCAACTCCGTATCAGATTCTCAGACCAAATTTTAATGGGAAACAATGCATGGCAGCTGAAATGCCCGTCATTACCCAGGTACAGTAACATGTGAGATGTCACTTTGAATACTCTCAAATGAGAAAGAAAGATGACAGATTCAGCCTCTGCAAAGATGCCGAAAGTGGATACTACTCATGATGTCATTTAGATTTCACAAAAGGGCATCCAAGTGACTAGAGCTGCTCCCAAGAAATCCACCGAGTTTAAGGCTCACTTTGACTACAACCATAACTGGACTCTCAGCATCTAGCTTAAGTAACGAGAGGCACTTCAGAATTTCTGGTACATTAGTAGTGATCAGGTCCTAATTAACATTCCAGGACCTGAGTTCAGCTAACCTCTTTGGAAAATCTAAAGAACGGATATTGTTTTGGGTAGCCTTGCTGCAAGTGTAGCTGGTGTCATGTACTGTGTTCTACATTTTGGGGGTGGGTCAGTGCTAGATGGTTAGAAGTCCTTGCCTTTCTTCCCTGCTAACAGAACAGTATTTATTCCTCAGTCTAAGGTTTTCTATGTATCTCATACAAGCAAAACCACTTCCCTTAGGTGGTAAACTATTGTACTTCCGTGTCTGAACAAGACTGGAATCTTCCTACCACCCCATAAACATAGCTGCTCTGGAAAACCCACATCACACACACCTCCCATCTCCAACAGGGAGCAAAGCTGTCTGTATGTTTGTGGTCCACTGTCTTCTGTAATGGACAGCTGGCAGCTCTTCCCTTTTTCTTTTGTAGCACAACAGGTTAACACAGGACCTTTTGCATGATAAGCAATCTCTTTACCACTGAGACACACTGCTAGCCCTTCTCCAGTAGGTTTTCCTTAAATTCCAGTTTAAGAAGAACTATGTTCAAACAATTTGAAATATAAACATCAAAAGGATTCTACTTTTGTTTTCAAAAAGTGTCTGGCAGTCAGGGTCATCCCATGTAGTATTTCACTGAGTCACCTGGTCTGAGAAGAGACAAGTATCAACTAAGGCCAATACTATCTCTAAAGTCATAGTCTAGCAAGGCTGAGGAAGGAGGTCTTTCATGCCAACTAAAATCCAGTCTCTTTAAAATAGAGTAGAGATGTCTCTGGTCGCCAGGTTTATGGCAAGTCACTTACCAGAGTAAATAGCAGGCAGGCTGCCAGAGCAGACAATTCTGTGCCTTCCTCGTGGAGTTTCTAATTCTCTCTGAAGCCTCTTGTTGCAGGACAGCTCAAGAGTTGCACTAGGGCATCTGAGGACTGATAAGAGCATGAAGAGACAGTGCAACACCCTTCCTGAGACCGGCCCCTGACCCAGGTTCCCTGTGACTGGCATCTGAGGTAAGGGTTCATGAGTCTGCTGCCTTCTATACTTGGCTCTGTGTCTGGTGCTGATTTGAATGAAAATGGCCTCCATAGGCCCACAGGGGCATAATTGGGAGGTGTGGCCTTGTTGGAGGAAGTGTGTCACTAGGGGTGGGCTTTGGGATTTCAGAAGCCTGAGCCAGGCCCAGTGTTGCTCTCTCTTCCTGCTGCCTGCCAATCCAGGTGTAGAACTCTCAGGTCCTCTTCAGCACCATATCTGCCTGCATGCCTCCATGCTTCCCATGATGATAATGGACTAAACCTCCAAATTGTAAGCCAGCCCCAATTAAATGTTTTACTTTATAGGAGTTGCCATGGTCATGGGATCTCTTTGCAGCACTAAAACCATAAGACAGATATCATGTAAACTGATTCATTGCTTCTATCTTTGTGGACACTGCCTCCTAAAGATCGCCTGTCAATGAGGAAGCTATAATACACATGACTGGTCTCTCAGCATCTATTTACATTTTCCCAATCCTTCATCAATCCTGCTGAAGATGATCTTTCTAGATTAAAAATCTTGGCATCCTTTTTCTTTCCTTAAACTCCTAAACAGCTTCATTTGTTCCTTGGGTAAAGCCTAAAACTCCTGTGCTGGTCCACATGCCCTGACAAATGGAGTCATTCCTTCCTCCTCTGTCCTTCTTTGGCTCTTCTGTGATGTGATCAGTGGCCACCTTTCTCCTTGGGCTGCAAATTCCACATGGGAAAGGACTGGGGAGATTTGTTCCCTGGTGGACCCTAGTGTTTTAAGGCACTGTGGTTGTTTGAGTGAGAAGGTCCTGGTGGGCTCACGTATTTGCATGCTTAGTCCGCAGTTGGTGAACTGTTTGGGAAGGATTAGGATGTGTGGAGAAGGCATGTCACTGGGAGTGGGCTTTGAGCTTTTCAAAGGCCATGCCAGGCCCCGTGTGTCTTTGCCTCCTGTGGGCAGATCAGGACAGAGAGCTCTCAGCTATGCTCCAGTGCCATGCCTGCCTGCCTGCTGCCACACTCCCCACCCTGATGATAATGGACTACAAATTTGTCATTGTTTCTCTTCACAGTAACAGAATGGTAACTAAGATGGGCATCTATACAGAGCAAGGACTAATTTTTTGCTAAATGAATTTACCAAATCAATGGAGGATTAGATCCATCTATTTATTGTATTATTTAAAGATAGCCAAAACCTACCGAGTCAGCAGTCTTCACTGATTGTGGATGAATACAGGTGGATCAATATGTTAAGCAGAATCAGAGTAAGTGGAAGTTAGAGATTTTCGATAAATGACCTTATTTGTCCTCTTGTCTGAATCAGGAGTGGGATGATTGTCACAGCACCGTTCATTTTTGGATTTGCTTTGACCGATGGTTGTCTAGGCTTCATGTGTATATCTTCATGTTTATGTGCTTACACTTTGTCACTGGAAACTTTCTGTACATTGGCATGTCTCTGGTTCCATACACACCATTTCAGAAAGACAAGAGATGAAGAGCTTCATTTAGCTGGGTGAGACGCCTTCCTCAGAGGAGTCTGGACAAGTGTTACTATCTACAGGAGGAAGAAGAAGTGGAGATACACATATATAAATACATATACATCATTTACATATACATGTCCAAATAAGACTTTATTATTGGAACCAATATAATAAGCTGGTTTCCAACTTCTCCGCTTCAGAGAGTCTCAATTCGTGGTGATACTTTGAGAGAGCACCCTTTTCCAGCACTAGCTAAAGTCAAGTACATGTTTCACTTTGTTAGGTCAATGAGTCAAGAAACCAACATAACTGTATTAAGACAGGTGCATCTACCCTGACCTATTATGCTATAGTAACGGCATGTGTGAGTTGCTTGGTTCCAATTAATGATAATTTGAGCATTATGGTATATATACACCCCTCAAATAGATATGTCTCCTTTTCTTTGGCCATTTGTAGATATGCAATTTAGATCATAAGTAGACTGCTGGCTTTTCATCCTACCCACAATATGTGAATGTGAATATGTGAATATGTGAGCTTTCAACTAGAAGGATTAGTTTCTTCCTTTCTCTGCCTTCTGATGAACTGACATGCAGAAGCACGTAAACATGACCAGACTTTGCTAAACACCTGTTCTCCCTCCACCTGGATGAAGTAACCTGGTACTTAGATAGGCAGGGCGACTCAAAGATGGACCTCTTTTATTCTCTGGCTAATGAGATCTAAAGGTGTTGCCCTAGTTTTCTATTGTCTCCCTAAAGGTGAGAGGGTGTTTTTATCCCTCCTTCTTCTTTTCTGTGTCTTTGCCTGGAACTCACATGTTATGGCTGAAGTTCTAGAAGACATTTTACACCACAATGACAGAGGAGAAGAATCAGATGTCTGAGTCCTGGGCATTGGTCAGCTATGAGTGACATGTTTCCAGTATTCTTTTCATGAAATAATTGACCTTGTTTATGCCCCTGTGACCATGTCATGTGTAGCCAATGCAAATGTTAACAGTTATTCCCTGGATGAGGAAAGAATGCTTATGTTAAGGGTTTTTTTTTTTCATTTTTGGGGGCACTCATGTAGTACATTCTCTCATTCACCAGAAACATACTAGTTCTATAGGAGGTGGACACACATTCCTCAGATTGTGGTCAAAGCAGCAAATGACAAAATTTGATTGGATTCTGTGCAAGGGTCCACAGAGATGGGGGTTTTCTGTTCCATTTAGATGTTCTGTCTCATCACCGTCAAGATCTTGAATGAAGAAGGATTCTATACTGTCTGCATTCCACAATATGACTCCAGGTGTGTCACGTGCTCTTGTTAAAAAGTCTTCTAATATGCAGTTTAGTAAGGGCTAGTTGGCTAGTACTGTGTTAGATCCAGTTTATACTAGCTGGCAAGAGTCAAGTCTGTGTGTCTGCTCCCACCTGTATGCTCAGTAATGGAATGTCAGTTACTTGAAATTGACCTTGGCTTTGGTGAGAATTTTACACCATAGATATTGACAAGTACTGAAAATCATTTATCACATTTTTCTCCCAGAGATGCTGCTTGCTAACTGACCACTGGTTAAAACATCTTCTTCTTCCTCACTAAACCATTTAGAGTCTAGGCACAGTTCTTACATAGTTCAGATTTTTATGAGCCTCAAAGGGCTTTTCTTGTCATTATATAATTGGAATATTACAACAACTTGTGAAATTTGCAGGGAAAGTCTTATTATTCTTCGTATACAAGGGATGACCCACAACTTAGAGATACACACAGTGACATGCAGACTGACAGACATAGCTGGTGTTTCTTATTTCTTCAAATGCCAATGGAATCCATTGAAGTTCCCCAAGCACATAGGATGGGGAGATTCAGCAAATACAATTCCAAAGGAAAACACAAATCAATGAAGGTAAGGAGTCTTTGTTTTTCCATAAATTGGTTCTGAAGTGGGCCTACTTGAGAAGATACCATTCAGCCAATCACTGTGATGGAAGAGAACACACAGCCCCTCCCTTCAGGTGCTTGGGTTAAGTGCCATTATCTGCCTAGCTGTGGTGGGAGCCAGTGAGCTACTGAAGAAAGCTATGGGTTCTGGGGTCAACTGCCCAGGGCCAGAGCTGGCTGCTGTCTGTTACTGCTGCGTAGATTTCAGCAAATCACTTTACCTTCTTGCTGGTCAGCTTTTCTTACGTAAATGGGATCCTAATGGTTTCTGTGAGGATCAAAGGAGTTTCAAAGAATATTACTATTCAGAGCAGGGAGCATGATGGTCATTGCCTGATGAACACTCATGCAAGTTATGTACCCCCCAGCTTCAGATTTCAAGTTACTGCTTATCATAAAATTTATTCCAATATTCCAAAGTGTCTTCACTCTAAAGATGTGTATGTATGTGTGAGTAAAATATATATACACACATATATGTATGTATGTATGTATATATATATATATATATATATATATATATATATATATATATTACATATTACAAATGTTCTGAATGTCTTCTAGTGTCTCAGAAGAGTTTTCTGAGAAAAGACCAGCAGTTTTTAATTCTCTTCTGTTTGTAGTACATTCCTTGCTGCTTTTCAGACCAAAACTAAATCTGGCAGCAGCAGGCAATCATAGAGTTTTCATGTAATTCAATAATTTATCACAAAGAATATTCATTTATAAACAATGACTTGTTTTGGAATGATAGCAGCTGTCAGTTTGGAGGCCTTGTTTCTCCCCACTGGGACAGAAGTCTGGCTTCCCCTCTGTTAAATCATGCAGGGTCGCTGGGTTGGGAATCTGAGACTGAATGCACTTTACAATGTGTTTATGTTTTGGTATGCACATTATTTCATTTTTACTTTGTGGTCATGAAATCCATGTTGCCAGATGCCTAAAGTGCCTCTGTACATGGACAGGAAATAATCTAATTCAGAGCTGTAATTGCACCTGAAAACACTTGGAGCAGAAGGTCAGACCCTGCATCATGACAGACACACAAATGTCCTGGTACTCCTCTGTGTCATCAGTTAGATTTGCTTCACCAAGAAAGAATCCTGGATCGTTCGCTTTGTGGAAAATCTATTGCCAGAATGATTTGTACGTCTGAATGTTGTGATTGTTTCTCTCCAGCATCTTGGGAAATTTAGTGTTTGGTTTCCAGAGAGGATCAGCCTGCTGCTGGGAGTGGAGCACTTGCTGTCCCATGTAACTCCCTGATACCTCACACTTCTTCATAACTTCCATTTCACCAAAGGCCACTGACTTCCCTTGGGGCTCTGCAAGCTTTCATGAGAGCTTGGGAAGCTGTCAAGTAAATAAAAATGAGAACTTGTTCAAGTACCAAAGTGCCTTCCACTTCTGGCAGCCATTTTCAATGCCTATGACAACATTTTCATTTTAGTCTAGTTTTTGAAAGCTTTATCAAGTTGACCACCCTGTAGCCACTTGCAACCTATGCCAATTAGAATGTCTATGCTATGGTCTAGTAGTGGTTGACTGAAGGTTGAATTATATCCTTCTCCCCCAAAATGTGCTGACTTCTTAACCCTCAGATCTTGTGAATATGCCTCAGTTAGAAATAAGATCTTTGAATATGTAATTAAATGAAAATGAAGTCATCAGGGCAGGCCCTGATCCAATGTGATTGATGTCTTCCTGAAAAGAGGAAAAATTTCACACAGACACAGACACAGACGCGTAAGGAAAATCTCATATGGTGTTAGAACAAGAGACAGCAGTAATGCAGCTGCAAGGCGAGCATTGTTGGGGGCCACTGTGGGAAGCTGGAAGATGCACTGTGAAAAGCTGGATACTTGTTGGCCCTGATTATAAACTTTAGACTTAGTGTCCAGAAATGTGAAATAGCACATTTTTAGTGCTTTAAGACACATCTCTAGTAACAAAATCCGTATTAGGTTTTAAGGTAACTGTAACAAAAGGCCATGAACTGGGTGGCAGACACTTTTCTAGTACCTCTTTGATGTGTCTCCAGGACTAGAAAAGTTTGCTTTTTCATTTCTTTGAATCATGCTCTCTTAACACATCTCCCTGTATCTACCCCTCTCCCCTTAACACCTTACAATGTTCTTCCCAACGCTTTGCTGTTGGAACTCTGAGCACATCACTACTCTGAGTGGATGCACTTGGGCCTTTAGCTTCCTGTCCTTACCACGGTTCCCTTGCTTTGTGTCTTCCCCACCACACATTGCTCCTTTACTTATTAAAATCAATCATTTGATTGGATAAATTCCCCGTGGGGTGAGGGCTCTTTCTAATGGTGATGCTCCCTTAATCCAAGCACCTTCTCTGAAATTTTCTTAAGAACCCAAATTCTCGCTAACATCACGAGGGAAGGATGGTTTCAGGAAGCCCTCTGACATTTTTTACAGAGTCCAGAGTGGTGAAAGGTTTTCATTCCATCTTACAAATGAGACTATAAGTCAGAAGAAAGAACCACTCTCCCGGTTATTTCTCATAAGCAGTGATGCTTTAAGCCCTGCCATTTTTTTGCCCAGCCTGATTCTATCTTAGGAGAAGGGATTTTTCTTGCTTTGAGAGATTATATATGCTGTCTGGTATGCAGATCGTCTTAGAGTTTTGTGAACAAAGAGGCTTCACACTGGTGAATGTACCCTTTCTCCAAGGAGCATCGCACAGTAGGAAAAGGGTGATGCCATCTAGCCAGTTCCTCTCACCCTTTTCTTTCCTCCAAGCTGGAGGCAGTGAGCCACCTTCATTTGGTCTGCTTGTGGGTAGTGAGTGGTCCGTGGGAGCCTCATGGCACTAAGAGACATGTGGTAAGTTTCCACTCCTGTTTCTCCGTAAACAGAAACTTCCAGCTGTTTTTCCCCCTTCTGAAGTTTTGATTAATTTAAAATAGTTAGATTGAAGTAAGCCATCTAGGGCACTTCAAAATGAGGATAAGAGAGTGGGCAATAGAGGGGGGGGGAGGGGAGGGCATTGGCGCACGTGAGAGAATATGAATCTGGATCTGGAAGAATGTGGGACATTTGAAACTTGATAGGCTACTTCTGGTGTTAGGGTACCTCACTGTTTATAACAGCCATGTACCATTTATTTTGGCTAAAGACATACATAGCTTCTTACACACACACACACACACACACACACACACACACACACTCACAGAGGTCAGAGCAGGAGCATAGCACTTGGGGCTGGCTGAGCTCTCTGCACTAGGATGACATCACCAGCAGACCCATTTTAAGTAGCTGCTCAATGTATTTCTTCAGAATATCCAGTAAGTATGGCAAGAGGGATTGAATGTGGAGAAGGGATGGGTTCTTCCTGGACTGAGGTGGCTAACAAGGCACAGGAAAGAGCAGATGGGCCAGTGCTTTCTCAGTCATCATATCTGATACTCTAAGCACTGTTCATGGATGATTTCTGTGTTCTGGGCACTTAGGATGTCTTGTCTTATTTAGTATTCACAACAAGATAAGTTTTATTCTTCATTTCTGTTTTCTGGAGCAAGGAGCTTAATTTTGAGCTTAGCGCATGCCTGACCCACAGCTTGCCCTTAACAAATGTGTTGACTATGTGATGGAAAGTAAAAAATATGATTATGATTACACAGTAATTGACTGAGGCCACATTTATGTTCCCTTTGTGTGGTATTTCCAATTATGCAAACTCAAGTACTTTGACCGGAATTTTGAATAGAAATAGCAGAATTGGAGCTGACTTGTCCAAGTAAGATTCAAGAATCCATAAATAGTAGCACTGAAATACTGTTTTGGGAAGAAGAAAGAAAGAAGGGCTGAAGTTGACTTAGGTAAAAGAGTAGGGTCATCAGAGTAGGGATATGAACAGGCAGGAAGGCTCCCTAGGGCAGTGTATGGGGACAGCCCTGAGCTTGAATGAAGGCCCTTGAGTACAGATGAGGTAAGGGGTAGAGGAACCTGGAGCCTTACTGGGTATGAACATAAGGAATGGGTTAGCTGAGTAAGGGCAATCCTGGACCAGCCAACGTCAAGGGATCAGTGATAATGATCTTGGATCTCTTCTTCTTTTCCTTGGAGGAAATTGCTATGACTACATTTAATGGACAGTCCTTCAACATCAGGTCCTATTTTAGACTACAGGGGTTGTCAGGGCAATAGAAGTCAGATTCCAAAGAGGTGACATCACATTAGCCCATCTGAAGATGACCACTGTTGAGTATGGGGACAGTTTGTGTCACTGTTCGCATACACGGCCTCCAAAAGCAGCTGCTGCTGGAGCCAGTGGAAAAGTTCTCGTGAGCAGGAAAATGTGAGCCATGTGCCCGCACAGCCTGCCCAGTTGCCTTCCTCATCTAAGGCCTGGCCTGCCTTTTGAAATAGTAGGAGCAAGGAGTTTGCATGCGGGGCCCAAGTGTTGTTTGACATAGGAATGTGGAGTTGGCCACTTCTCCAGGAAGCAATTTCCAACTGTGATCTGCTTCTTACTTTGTTGTTTATCTACTGCCAGGTAGAAAGTGACTGTAGCCAGAGAACATCACCTTTCAGGTATGATCCCCATAGTCCACAAAGCTTCCTGCCTCCTCCATGATCCAAGAAGCAGTGGCAGGAATGTCATGATTAATTATTTATGGCCATATCAGTGTAAATAGATAAAGGAATCCTGACCTAGTCTTGCTACTAGATATTGATAATTGTCAATCCATTGTCCATTCTTTTCTGTTTTGTTTTGTTTTTCACAATATCTCAGTTCTGTTCATACAGTAGTTCATACAGTTGCCCCGCTGTCATCATCAGATGTGAGACTCCATTAATGTAAATCACCCATGGGAATCTCTTCTATCTGTCAGTGAGCACTTTAGGTATGAGCATCCAGCATAATGCTGGTATGGGGGACAAGTTCTTCCTGTCTTTAGGAAACAGGACAGAAGTCAGTATCTCTTTCTTTTATGGGATGTAAATGATGTAGTGTGATCCTTGATCTTTTGTTGTTGGCTGCCAACTTCTGACCAGGGGGGAAATTCACATTCAGGTTAAAGCCATCAAGTAGAAAAGGGTAGAGACTCACAGATAGATGAGGACTCCTTTACCGGGAACAGAGCCAATAACCTCCAACTTCAGTTATTCACCCAGTGTAAGCCCTTGACATTTTGAGTTGGATTTCTCGAAAGCCTCTGGACTAATTAATAAACCATGAGGATGTCATAAAGAGAGAGGCAAGGATGAAGACAATGCTAGACTGGTAAATAGATGACAGATCCATAGATAGATAGATAGATAGATAGATAGATAGATAGATAGATAGATAGATAGATAAATAGATAGACGTAGCGAGTAGTCTGTAAGGTAAAGGCTGGTTATGAGAGGGAAGATTTGAAAGAATGGAACAAGGCAGACTTTTCCTTAAATTGCTATTTCATCAGAAGGCACTTATAATTTACTTTATACTGTGTTTTTCTTATTCAGTGGTTGTAGGTGTAAATGGCTGGTGTCAATATTCCTTTTGCCCAATGGACCATGGCCAAAGATTTGTCTAAATGTATGTGTACTGTCTGTTTTAAGGTCAGATGGTAGTTAAGATTGGAGGTAACTCGTGCGTGCTACAAGAAACATGACATTGCTCTACGATCTATGAGGTCTCCTTCCTCATTTGAATAAATAATGAAGCCTCTGCCTAAATTGCAAGACTTAAACGGGTACACACAGACTTGGAATTTAAAAAAGGTCACTGTTTGTGGCTGTTATTATCTTTTCACCAACAGGTGTTTTAAATACCTATAGTGTGGAGCCCTGAGCACTCAGATAGGCATATTGATTGTCTTGTCTGATCTTTTAGTCCAAGGCATGTACCTGGGAGATATTGATTGGAAATTGAAGCGTGAACAGAGTTGAAGACCCTCCCCACAAGCAGTGGCCAAGTTTCAGACCAAATATTTCAAGGCACAGAATGACCACAACACAGAAGTCATGACAGGTCTCAGGCCACTGTTTTGCCTCAGGTTATAAACAATGTGCTGGAATGCTAGCTATTGTCCCATACCTCATCTCAGGCATGATTTTTTTTCAATGGTTCCTGAACACACACACACACACACACACACACACACACACCAGGGAAGCAAGGAGAGAGAGGAAAGAGTATTACATTTATAGAATTGTTACATCCCAAATGTGTCTTATTAGATATTTGTGTTTACAGATAGTGCACTTTAGCTATTAGAACTCCTAAGTGTCCATTCGTATGAATTTGCTTTGCACAACATGAAGATCTGCAGCAAAGAATAAAGTAACCGGGCAACTACAGCCTTGTGTGTTAAAAGTGACCAGAGAGCCACAATCCCAGCCATGACATGTGCTGAGAGCGTAAGCACAGAAATCTCCAGGTTTTTTTTTTTTTTTTTTTTTTTTTTTTTTTAACACTGAAGCAGATAGGACATCAGAATGCCTACACATTCTCAAGAGTGTGCATATCAGGACCCAACCCAGGATTCTAGGTGTCCACAAAGGGACTGGAACTATTTGACTCCAAGTCAGTAAAGCACACTGAGAAGACAGTCATTTAGTGTGACATTAGTACAGAGCTGACCCTGAAGTAACGTCTATGATGAATTAATTGTGCTGGGGAATCAGGTTTAGGTCTGACTCCTTGGACTGGGGAGATTACTTAGCACTTGGCTGTGCAAGTGTGAATTCTAGAGTTCAGGTCGCTGAACCCTTGTATAAGAAACATTATGTGATGTGACAGTCCACCTGCAATCCCAGAGCACAGGAAGCAGAGGCAGAGGACCCCCCAAAGAAAGACAGCTAAGCTAGACTACCCTAATCAGCAAGCCACAGGTTTATCAAAAGGTCTGACTTGATATATAAGGGGAAGAGGAATTGAAAAAGACACCTGATATGATCCCAAACCCTCCATATGCATATACAAACATATGCACATTCACCTACAGACATGCACACATGCATATGTATGTCCCTATTCATCAGGTACATGTATGAAAAAAGTGAAGCAGTCAAAATCTTCTACACATCCTTATTGGCAGAAAATCCCCTGCAGCATATCTCACAGCTCTCCACTTAGTACTGTTGGTGAAGTTAGCAGACATCTGCATGTGACCTTGAGAGGCCATTTTCTCGGGAACATGTCAGCTCAGCTCTTCCATCTCATTCTGTAGGTGGAGTTCCATTTAGGTATCATGTGGCTCAGGACTTTAAGCTATGAAAAAATGGGTTAATCTCAAGTGAGGGGAAAAAACAGCATAGAGAACTGGATGTAATTCAATGGGCTAAATATTATGAATGTAACAGACTGTGGAATAAATGAAATTTGAATTTTGTATTATATTAAGTTTTGGCAGCAAATTTCTCAGTTTGTAGCTCAGAATGGCCATGAACTCATGGCAATCCTCTTACCTCAGACTCTCAGGTGCAAAAATTAATAAGCATGTACCAACCTGGCTAGCAATGGATTCTTTAAAACAAAAGCTACTTTTGAAGTTGGTATGGCTTAGGCATAGCTAAGCACCATGTGTCTTTTGAGGGACAGGCTGGGTGAAGTATTCATCATTTCATACAGTGACTCTTCTCTGGCCTGAAGGTGGAGCATTCCTCGGCCTAGGTATAGTTTTGTGGATTGCAGTTCCGGGAAGACTCTGTCAGGACTGTCATTATGCCAGTGTCTACACCGTGGCTGTAACAAGCAGATGAATTCCATCGTTTGTTCACGCTTCAAGTAGACCTGCCCCCCTGGCCACTAGAAACTGCCCCCATCACAAAGCTGCTTGGGGACAGTGGGAGAACTTTCAGATCTCAAGTTCCTTCCCTGTTTTTGAAAGCTCCTTCCTACCTTCTTCTTCTCTGGGTTGACAGGCAGATGAAACCAGCACAGAGGAAGTCCTAGAAGGAATTCATTCTGTTCAGCACTACCAAGCCAGCTAGTGGATCTAAGTACAGAAATGGCAACCCCATCTGCAGTCTAAATTAATGTCACAGGACATGTTCATCACAAAGAAGTGATCATATACATGCACATACATGTACACATACAATCACACATGGTTCCACTTAAACACCACAACAGTCACTTACTCAAGTCTGCACTGTAAATGATGAGAGACATTTTTTAAGGTCCACCATGGTCTGAAGCACTCAAGGTTTGAGCCCAAACTTTTTCCTCTCTGGACCTTCTTCATGCCAGAGGGGAGAACATATCATGTCTAAATGCTACTTAATATTTGGGGAAGAAAAAGGTACAGCATGGCACACCAATGTAGAGCCCATGAGACATGTCAGACCCAACCAAAGGAGATTTGAAGAGCTAAGTGTAATGAGTCAGAAACAGTTGGATGATATTTTTGTTAAAACACACATGGATTTTAAAATAAAGAGAGCAAAGTGGAAGGGGTGTTGTGAACAAAACATTAATTCCTTGGGCTCTGTTGTTCTCTGTGGGATTGTTCATTGAGCACAGAGGCAGTGTCTAATATTAATGACTAACATATATAATCACACATAATCACAGAAGCCACTAGCAGAAATAATCCTAGTGAGTTACTCTGTTTGTGACAAGAATGAAACATTGTGACAAAAAATGTTAGGAACCATATCCCACAAGTGGACTTGATCTCACCCGGATGTGGCTGAGGTACTCTGCACCCCTCACTCCCTTCTCAGGACCTGTGCAGATCCCTAAGAAGCATGCTCCAGTATTCTGCTAGGCTCCCCTTTCCTTCCGCCCCACCTCCTCTACTAATTGAAAACTGACAATAAAAATACCCCAACCACAAACATCTACAAGAAAATAGAGATATTTGGACATATTGAAATACTTTGAGTTTTATGAGCTCTAATAAGGTTAATCAAGGATCTGGAAAGAATTTTTCTTTCATGGTGGACTCAACAAAACAATGAGCTGGGACCTGCAAAGACTGGCCAGGGTGCGTGCGTGCGTGCGTGCGCGCGCGCGTGCGTGCATATGAGAGAGAGAGAGAGAGAGAGAGAGAGAGAGAGTCAATTAGGTTGTTACTAGCTTTTCTTGTGTGTGTGTGTGTGTGTGTGTGTGTGTGTGTGTGTGTGTGTGTGTGTGTGTGTGTGTGATGGGGGAGGTGATTTGGGAGCCAGGACCTGATGACTTGCTGGCCAGCTTATTTGAGCTGTGCTCCTCCTGGTTCCCACATTAATGCAATCCCGGGGGAATGTGGGCACTTTCTGTTGCTTGGCCATTGGGCGACTGTCAATCTTCTGTCACTGGAGTTCTCAAAGCTGTGATTTCTCATTGAGTTGGTGTTCTGAGATGTTTGCTCTGTGCTGGAGGAATGTTCCCAAACTCATTTCCCTAGTAATGTTATAAATCTTCACCACAGTGGAACTAGTTGACATAAGGGCATCTCCAATAGAAGTCAGGTTCCTTATGGTTTCTTAGGGAGTAAAGGAGACTACTCCTGTTGAGATTCTGGACCCTCAAGTCCTCCCTCCTAGTAACTAGGCTGCTCTGGGGCACCCAGAGGGTGCAGCTGCTGTGAGGTCTCCACAGACCTTAGGATGGGAACTTGAATTTGTAGTACTTCTTATCCCTTTCCTGAAGTTTCTCTTTTTCCCTCCTAATCTCTTCCATGATTTTTTCCAAGACATCTTAGTGATTGCCTCACAAAGGTCGTGACTGATGTCTTTCTCAGTTCACTGATCTCTTTCCTCCCCTCCTGCATGTGTTCAAGTCTGTGTGCTCACACTCCTGTGGCTTGGCAGGTCCCCCATAAGACACCATCCCATAGGATGTCCAGGAAATTATGAGAACTCAAGGCATCATAATCTTACTGTCTTAACTCCCATTTCCTTCACTGGGTGCTTGCATTTGGCGGTCATCCTCACTTCCCTGCTAGTGTGCCTAAGAGTGAATGGGCCCCTTAGTTCTGGCTTGCAGATCACTTCCTTCCATTAGAGATGATGTCCCAAGTCCAGGGGTGCCTCCAGTGGCAGGAGCCTTGGGCACTGTGCTGCGGCCTGGGCTGATCCTCCTGGACTCCCACTCAGTAGGGAAGTGTCTGGAGGACCAGGAGGAGCTGTGCTAATACAGACTTCAGCTTGTTCTGGATTTTCCCAGTCATATGACCTCCAGAGACGTTGGACACCAATGCCCATCTTTAGGATTACTGCAAGGAAGAAACAAAACCAGCTACCACAGTTTAGCACAGTGCTAGTCAGACCACGGACTCAAGTTCCTCTCTGTTCTTTGAGCCTCCCCTGTACAGCTAGGAGCTGTCAGCTGTTCTTAAAGCCTACCCTTGCCAGGCTCTGGGATTGCACTACACCAGTCTACAGAAGAATTGCTTCTTTATTAGTGCTAGAAGCCTGAGCTGCTTCATTTCCTCAGCAGCCCCAGCTTACCTGAGTTATCTCTTGCCAAGCAGGTGCTCTTTGATTGATGAGGCTGGGGCTGGGGGTCTCCTCACACATGCTGGCACTTCTGTGCTGAGTCCTTGTCTGCACATCACAGCGGCTCTTGCTGTCTGTCCCGGCCAGGCGAGAGGAAGATTTGAGAGTGCCCTTCTCTCCCTGGACTGCTGGCTTCCTCCCCTCAGAGCTGTGGGTCTCCCTTCTCCTGGGTAGAGAACACTCAACTTCCTTTCCCAAGAGACAGAACCTGAGGACAGAAGAGGGAGGAGCAGGCTGGGAAACTGAGCTCCCAGCAGGTCCCCTGGAGTGTGAAGCTCCTGACCAACTTGCTGCTGAGATAATAAATATCAAGCCCTTCAGCAGGAAAATACATTACCTTCAACTCCTAGGCAAAACAGTCTTGATAAATTGTCATTTTACCCAACAGTGTTTAAAGTAAAATCAGTAGTGTGAGTAATGATGTTGAGTCAGAGGAACTGTACTAAACACAATGGTCTAATAGTCTGAGAGGAGGGGGCAGGATGCAGGGAAAAGTAAGAGAGGGAAGGAGGGAAAGAAGGAGGAAGGGAGAGGGAGGGGGTGGAGAAAAAGTGAGAGGAAGATAGAGACAGACAGAGAGATGAGAGAGAGACAGAAAAAGTGACAGAGACACAGAGAGACAGAGATAGAGATAGAGAGATGAGAGAGACAGAGACAGAGACACAGAGAGACAGAAAAACAGAGACAGAGAGATGAGAGAAAGACAGAGACAGAGAGATACACAGAGTGACAGAGAGAGATGAGACAGAGACACACACACAGAGATACTTTGGACTTATTATTCTGTTCGTTTTTCTGTATGGCAAACTCTCAGAGTGTCCTGGGCAGAAAGTCAAAAATCTCCATTTACCAGAGATGTTTAGAAAACATGCTCTCAAAACGGAAACTACTGAGTACTTGACTGGATAAGATAAAGTGACTGGATTCTTTCAGTATGAAGGCCTCAGTTCTTCAAGGTGATGTGTGGAGGGATTTCTGGATGAGGGGAGACTAGAGGGCTTTCTCTTGGGAAGGTGACCTTGTATTTCCATGCTTGTGCTGTTCAATCCACAGCCAAAACTCACTAATACCAACTGGATTAGAAAAGAAGCTGGATAATGAGTTGAGGGCATTAGGCACTGGCTTTGAAGTTTCTAGAATCATGATCCTAACCATAGACAACAGGTATGGGAACTTAACTAGCTTCAAAGCCCTCTGTGAAGGGTTTTCCATGACTTAAACATGAAATAACTTTCCCAGGATCGTATAATGGTGCAAAATGGTGCAGCTAGGTTTCAACCTCAGAGCTACATCTAGGTCAGTACTCTTAACCATTCTATACATGGCCTCAATGGTCAATCTAGAAATGTATTTATTGTAACCCTGCAGAAGATTACGCTAAATAATAGAGAAACTGTGATAAGTGGGCATCCTATAGGTTTATGGTTCATGATGGTAGAAATTGAATTAGTAATATTAGTAATTATCTTACTTAGCAAATTTGCAAATGGGTAAGAGGATGGATGCTAAAAATGGCTTACTTATAAGGATATAATGCCCTGAAGTTTTACTTATGTTATTTGTTTATTTATTTAATAACATTTATATATGCTATTAACTTTAGTTAGCTGAGGATCTGAAGCATGTTTTCTAAACATCTCTGGTAAATGGAGATTTTTGACTTTCTGCCCAGGACACTCTGAGTGTTCTCCATACAGAAAAACTAATAGAACAATAAATCCAAAGTATTTTTCTCTGTGTCTCTGTCTCTCTCTGTTTCTGTCTCATCTCTCCCTGTCACTCTGTGTATCTCTGTCTCTCTCATCTCTCTATCTCTGTTCTTCTGTCTCTCTGTGTCCCTGTCTCTGTGTCTCTGTCTCCCTCTCATCTCTCTAACTCTGTCTCTCTGTGTCTCTGACACTTTTTCTGTCTCTCTCATCTCTCTGTCTGTATGTCTCTATCTTCCTCTCCCTTTCTCCCTCCTTCTTTCTGTCACTTTCTCCATACCCTCTTCCTCTATTTTTTCTGAGGGAAAATTTTGCCCAAGCAAATGACACTTTAATTCCAGTTTCTGCATGAGCACAGGTCCAGATCTTGGGTACACTAGTTTAACTAGATAGTATTGGTGAAATTATTAAGGCCACTCCACATAGTTAAAAGGGAGGTTTATTTTGTGGGGTAACTTACAAGTAAAGGGATAGGTTACAGGGTCTGGGAAAGGTGTAGCGCAGTCCAGCAGTGTTCTCTGGAAAACTCTGCTTGGTCTACCTCCAGCGTCCAGGGTCTAGGAACCAAGAGAGCTGGCCTCAGATCTTTAGGGTCCTCTCTCGGGCCTGCCTTGTAGGCGTGACAGTTACTGAAGCCTCAATGGGGGTTGGAAATTGCAGATCAAAGCTGGAATGGCTACCCACTACAGGATAGATTTTTTCATGTTCTTGGCTGCTAATTTAGCAGAAATATATTCCTGGAAAGATGTTTGGGTAGTCTACAGAATTGACACAATGCTAGCTAGCACCTCAAATTTGGACAAAGGTCAAGGGAATCAGCCACAGATAACAGACGGTGCCTGCCACTAGGAGCTGAATAACTACTGCAACTGGTACCCTCTGCTGTTTGATAAATAGTCTTGATAATCCTTGTATTATTATGTCAACTCTTGTCAGGACCAAAGTTGTGGAAGATAGCATTTGTATGTGAAAGATAGCACTTGTTAAAACATCCATTGATATTTATTTTTGGTTGTGTACCTGAGAGGTGTAATAAGTACTTTGTTTATATTTATTTATATACGTTTGTTTATTTTCAGGATAATTCTGTCCTCATAAGACAAATCAGGAAATGTTTCCTCTATTACTATCTTCTGAAAGAGTTAATGAATAATTGATATGACTTCTAATTGTGTACCAGAATTTGCCAGTAGAAGCAGACATAGATGTATATTTTGGAAAAGCTTTCAATGAGCCAAATCAATCATTAAAAAAAATGTAAGACTGTCTGGATTTTCTATTTCTTTTTGTGTCAGCTTGAGAATCAGCATCTTCACAGAAATGTATTTCATCAACAGTACTAAGTTAGTGTAAAGTTCACAATTTTTAAATTTCTTTTTGAATATCTGTGTGCATGTTCCTGATTCACTTCTTTTCCTGGTCAACACATGGAGAAGTTTATCTTTATTAATATTTAAAATAATTGAATTCTAAATTTATTGACGTTTCTCTATTGTCCTTCATCTGTTCATTTCTATTCTCATTATTTTATCCACTTGGATTTCACTCACTTCTCTTTTACGTTCATAAGTTGTTTAGATCATTGATTTGGGATCCTCTTTGTCTTGTACTGTAGGTACTTAGTATTATAAATCCCCCTCTGAAAGACTTAAGTTCATATCAAAAAAATTTTATGGTTTTTCATTTTTATTCATTTCAAAATAGTTTCTCTTGTGCTTTCTTCTGTAACCCATCAGTATTTAGAAGTTTTCATTAGGGTCCAAATAATTGGTAATTTTATTTTCAGACACCTTTCTGTTACTGATTTCTTTTGTGGTCCGAAAATATACATTATGCTGTTTCAGTCATTTTAAATTTATTAAGTTTTGCTTTGTAGTATAAAAAATGATTGATTTCAATGACTATTTCTTATGTCCTGAAAACTCTGTTATTGAATGGGATATTCCACAAAATATGAGTTGGATGGAGTTGATTGGTGAATCTTTTATATCTTACACATCTTTACTAATTTTCTGTCTATTTGTTTTATTAACTGGGAGAGATTTGTTGGAATTTCCAGATGTACTTAAGTATTTATTTACTTCTACTTTTAATTCTTTTAGATTGTACTTTATGTGTTAATAGGTTCTGTTATTGGAGATACACAGTAGTTACTTACACACTACTTTGGTTTTGTCAATATGACATAGATATCCCTATTCATTGTAATATTTCTTTGCAGTATTAACATAGGATATTCTTAATAATTACACAGCATTGTTTCATCTATATTTTTACTTGTTTTTTGAAAAAGAAGTAAAACCTTATTTGTAAATGACATGATTTTATTCATACTCTACCCAAACCACAATAAAACAAAATGAAAAGAGAGGTTATCAGAGTGATGAGTAAACACAGACAGGCACAAGCTAAAGGGCCAAAGAGTCAGCTGCATTTGACACGTGAGTAATGAAAAACCTGCAAATGAGACTATCATTTCCTTCCTTGCAACATCAAAGAGAATAAAATACTAAAGAACAACTTGAACAAAAGAAGTACATGACATTGCTAAGGAAAGATTTAAATATGTGAGGAGACATTTTGTTTATGAATTAAAGGGCTCATGATTTCCAACCAATTCTCCCCAAATTGACCTATACATCCAACAGAATTCCTAGTAAAATTTCACACTCCTTCAAAGGAGTTGAAAAAGTGATTCAAAAGTTTATGTAGGAATGCAAAGAACCTGGAATAGCTAAACAAACCTGTAAATAAAAGTGTTGGAGAAGTAATTTAATCCATCCTGAAAACCAACATAAATTTCTAGAAAATATGACAGTATAGCATTGACTCAAGACAGGTACATATATTAACAGACTAGAATAGAGTCCAAAAAGAAAACTAGCTTCAGAGTTGTAGTCAAAATTAGGTGGAATTAGTTATAGACAGAATTTAGGTGGAAGGAAATACAGTCTTATCAATGAACAAAGCTGATAGCCATAAGCAACTATCAAGCAACCTTATGAACCCACCTCACACCATACACAAAATATAGATTAAGATGAGTATGGTGGGGCATGCCTTTACCCCTAGTACTTGAGGCAGAGAAGGCAGTCCACATAGTGAGTTCTAGGCTAGCCAATACGATGTAGAGACTTATGTAAACAAACAGTAAACTAGTCCTTTTACACTCTTAGCTCTGAGTGGTTTAAGATTAAAAGACATCTTATTTTGTTGTTGTTGTTGTTGTTGTTGTTGTTGTTGTTGAGACAGTCTCAATATATATATAGCTCTGACCGTCTGGAACTCACTTTGTGGGTCAGGCTGGACTCCAGCTAGCAGAGATCTACCTCCTGAATGTTGGGATTAAAAGTGTCCAGTACCATGTATGACACAATTTTACTTCTAATACTAATCCAAATAAAGACAATCTATGTATTTTTATTATTTGTGAATTCATATACACACCCATATGATGTGCTTTGATTAAATCCATCCCCACTTTCTTTCTTCTAAATTCTTCCCTATGCCTCCCATTATTTTCCTCTCCCAACTTCATGAACTCTTTTTTAAACCTGCTGGGTCCAGTTAGTCTCCCAGTATGTGTAGAGAAATGGGACCATCTATTAGAGAATGCACAACTTCATACAGGCCTCAATCCTGAAGAAAAACAGGCTCTTTCTTTTCCAGAGGCCATCAATTGCCAATAGAAATTCAGCTGGGGGGGGTATTTTATTAACCCATCTCCTATCTGTGTTTGTAACCCATCCCCCATCTGTGTTTGTAACACATCTTCCATCTGTGTTTGTAACCCATCCCTCATCTGTGTTTGTAACCCATCCCTCATCTGTGTTTATCCATTCTGAACTTGTGCTTATCTTGTTCATGTAGTCACAGCCACTGTGAGCCATGTGTGAAATGGTCCTGTCATGTTGAGAAAACATTATTTTACCTCCTAACTTCTATCAATTCTTTTGTTTTTTTGTTTGTTTACATGACTTTTAAGGATTTTTAAAAGATTTCAATTTTATTTTATATGTATGGGCATTTTGCCTACATATATGTATGTGTACCATGTGCATAGAGTGCCTGTGGAGGCCTGAAGAGGGTGTCAGATCCTTCAGTACTGGAGTGCAAATGTTTGTGAGGCACTATGTGGGTGCTGGGAATGGAACCAGGTCCTGTGCAAGATCAACAAGTGCTCTTAAGTGCTGAGTCATCTCCCAGTCCCAGATTTATTTTTTGAAATAGGGTCTCATATAAACTAGGCTAGTCTGGACTATTCAACCATCCTGCATCATCCTCCTGAGTGCTGGGATTACAGAGTGCTGCTCGTACAGACTGTAATCACATCACCTTCAAGTATTAGTTCCTCTCCCCCTTTTAAATACATATTTTTTTTCTCATTTTCCCCAGTATTTTTCATTAGTAAAAGCCTCAAATAAAACATTAAAGGTCATAGCAGTGGACTTTGCTTTGCTCTTGAGTTTATATGTACTGATAGTAAAGTAATTCAAGAACAGCATTTGTGGAACAAATTTAGAGATTTCTTTCTTTAAACAGGGTCTCATGTATGTAACTAAGGGTGTGGTCCCTATCATTTCATAGATTTGTATACTTGGTTACCAGGAAATGGCACTATTTGAAAGGATTAGGAGGTGTGGCCTTGTTCAAAGAAGTATGCCACTGGGGTAGCCTGTGAGGTTTCAAAAGACCATCCCCTTTCTCTATATATTGATATATAGAGATATATGTTCTGTTCCTCTAGGGAACCCTGACTAATACAAAGAGTGGTCTTGAAATTATAATCCTTCTGCCTCCACATCCTAAGTGCTGGGTTTACAGGTTTACTATCATGCCCAGTCACATGCTGAAGGTCAAAGCCAGATCATTGTGCATAATAGGCAAGCATTCTACCACGTAAGCTACAGCCTAGACTTATTCTAAAGATTTTATGGTAACCATATCAGATTTTAAAATATTATATCATGGTTATATTTTTGAAACAATACATATTTGGTTGTGATTTTATATTTTTGATGACTTACATTTCAATTAAACTATTAATATAATTTAGAAGCTTTTACTTTTTAAAATGAAAATATCTAAATGCAATATGGTTATTATTTGAGTATATTTGTAGCTGTATGTGTACAGAATACTACACACAGCTACTATTTTTTAGGAGTAGCTTCTGTGATTGAACTTGAGTCCTCACATTTGGTTGGGTAGCAAGTTCTTTCCTCATTGCGATAGCTTCCAGCCTTCAATATGGCTTCTTGTTGTGTTCTTGCTTTAACACGTTTTTCTTGCTGCCTATATTTTTAGTCAATTACTAAATGTATGTGTCTTTTATTAAAAGTCATGTTTTTATAATCAACATGTCTGTTATCACAATGCAATGGCCTCTTTTGTAGTGCCAGACTCTATTACTATCTGCTAATGTTGTTTTTCCGGCAACTCAGTATCTGCACCATGTGTGGGACTTTACATGTGGACCCAATTAACTCAATGACAAATCCTTCAATGAGTGAACTAAATATTTTTGCTATTGGCTGTGTCTAAGTTAGGGCTCCTATGATGAAATGCCATGACCAAAAGCAAGTTGGGGAGGAAAGGGGTTATATGGCCAATACTTCCACATTTATAGTCCATCACTGAAGGGAGTCAGGACAGGAATGCAGACAGGGCAGGAACCTGGAGGCAGGAGCTGATGCAGAGACCATGGAGGAATTCTGGTTATTGGCTTCCTCCCCATAGCTTTATTAAAGACCCCAGAACAACCAGGGCAGGTGTGGTCCTTCCCACAATGGGCTGGATCCTCTCAATCAATTCCTGAATAAGAAATTGCTCACAGCCATATCTTATGGCTTTTCTCAATTGGAGTTCCCTCCTCTCAGATGACTCTAGCCTGTGCCAAGTTAACATGGTTTGTCTTGTCTTTCTATTTTATATTTTAACATATGGCATCTAATGTCCACTGGTACAAAAATGGCATATATGCTCTGATTAGACCTTGCCTTCTCAGCAGCAAGGAACTAATGCTTGACATTGTACTTAACCTCAGAGGAGCAAACATGCAAAAGGCTTGAAAGCTGGTGTGGGCCTTGCTGAAGGGGTTTGATAGGAGAAGGAGAAGGGACGAGAAGTAACTAGGGATAAGGATGAAAATTCAATATATATGTGTATAAAACTCTCAAACAATAATAAAAAGTAAATTTTTCAAAATTTAAAACTTTCAATGATGTAGTAGTAAAATAGTAATTTAAAAACATTTTGCTTATTCTTCACCTTCTTGTGTCTAAATGCTAAGTTAGCGTTGGCCATCAAATAAGCACATTGACACTGCTTGTGTCATAACAAAATGTAGTGGAAATTAAATCTTTTTTTTCTTTTTTTTAATAAATATTTTTTTTTCTTTATTATTATGCGTTTTAAATTTTATACATCGGCCATGGGTTCCCCTGTCCTCCCCCATCCCACCCCCACCCCCACCTTCGCCCCAGCCCCTCCCCTCCATTCCCATGTCCTCCAGGATCAAGGCACCCCTGGGATTCATTTAAACCTGGTAGATTTAGTACAGGCAAGTCCTGTCCCCTCCTTCCAGACTGAGCAAAGTGTCCCTGTGTAAGCCTAAGGTTCCAAACAGCCAGCTCATGCACTAAGAACAGATCCTGGTCCCACAGACTGGATGCCTCCCAAACAGATCAAGCTATTCAATGGTCTCACTTATCCAGAGGGCCTGATCCAGCTAGAGGCTCCACAGCCTTTGGTTCATAATTCATGTGCTTCCATTCATTTGGCTATTTGTCCCTGTGCTTTTTCCAATCTTGGGTTCAACAATTCACGCTCTTATAGTCTCTCCTCTTTCTCGACAATTGGACACCTGGAGCTCCACCTGGGGCCTGGCTGAGGATCTCTGCATCCACTTCCATCAGTTATTAGATGAGAGTTCCAGCTCGACTGGTAGGGTGTTTGGCCATCTGATCACCAGACTAGGTCAGATCAGGCTTTCTCTTGACCATTGCCAGCAGTCTACAGAGGATGGATTTAAGGGGACCTCTCCAGCACTCTGCCTATTCCTGTTCTCATGTGGTCTTCATTTATCATGGTCTGTTATTCCTTGTTCTCCCTTTCTGTTCTTGATCCAGCTGGGATCTCCTGCTCCCTTAAGCTTTCTTTCCATCAAACCTTGCCCTTCATTACTCCTACTGTCACCCATGTTGTTCATGTAGATTTCATCCATTTCTCTGTCATTGGGTGATCCCTGTATCTTTCCTAGGGTCCCATTTTCTAGGTAGCCTCCCTGGAGTTGTGTAGCAGTCTAGTCATCTAGTATCCTCCTATGAGTGAGTACATACCATGTTTGTCCTTCCGAGTCTGGGTTACCTCACTCAGGATGATTTTTTCTAGATCCATCCATTTGCCTGCAAACCTCATGATGTCATTGTTTTTCTCTGCTGAGTAGTACTCCATTGTGTATATGTACCATATTTTCTTTATCCATTCTTCAGTTGAAGGGCATTTAGGTTGTTTCCAGGTTCTGGCTATTACAAACAATGCTGATATGAACATAGCTGAGCAAATGCCCTTGTGGTATGATTGAGCATACCTTGGGTATATGCCCAAGAGTGCTACAGCTGGGTCTTGGGGGAGATGGATTCCCAGTTTTCTAAGGAAGCGCCATATTGATTTCCAAAGTGGCTGTACAAGCTTGCATTCCCAACAGCAGTGGAGGAGAGTTCCCCGTGCTCCACATCCTCTCCAGCCTCTAGTGGCTCACTTCCCCCATGGAGCTCTGTCTCCTAAGTTGTACATGCTGCCCAAACAGCTCCCCTGGCTGGGAACCAAGTATTCAAATAAGTGCCTATGGAGGACACTTTATATTAAACCACAAAGTCTCCATGCTTCCTATACCTTCATCTGACATAAAGATCCAGGATTTGCTTTACTGGTATCTATCAAAGAGCATGGGGAGAAAGGAGTTTTCCTGTGGGCAGAGCATTACTTATTTACAAGGATGACTACAGTCACTATTCTGAATAGAAGACATAGGGCATGTGTGCTACCTTCTGCTGCGGAAACACATCTGTGGCAGTGGTTCAAGTGTGATGATGAGCACAGCAGGCCAGGCCTGTTCCTGCAGGAAGGTACCATGTGTGCACGTTGGCCCCTGCTTCTGGTCAGCTGGAGGAGGGTACTCAGACTGAGCACACTAGATCCACCCTGTGAAAGTGCCCCGGGGAAACACGGCTCAGCACAGCACTGCTGCTTGGTCTGGGTTCATACAGGCTGTTGTTGTCTTTGGACGTCCAACTTTTTTCTTCTTAATTTTTTGATGTGCCCAAGATCATAGGCAGAGTGAATTCCCATTATATTTTTATTTTAATTAAATTTGCTCCTTGACAGTTTCATAACGTACAAATGCATTCTAAGTATCCTTTTCTCATACCTCTGGCAAAGACCCCTCCTCCCTTCACATCTATTTCCTATATTCATGTGATTTTGTTTTGTGACACACTGAGTTTAGCTAGGGCTGTCTGTGTGACCATGGATTTCGCAGTAGCCACTGGATCTAGTGGGCTCACCAGTGCTACACAACTTATGATAATGATGCCCTGTCTCCAAGAATCTCTCAGTAGCCAAGAAGCCATGAGTCAAATTAAACCCTCCCCTCATTAAGTTGTTTCTCTCAGGTGCTATAGTCACAGTAATGTAAAGGTAACTAATATAGATAGGCATGGGTCAGATGAAGAACTTTGTATGCTACAGTGAGGACTTTATATTTTATCTGTACACCAAGACAGGGGCCCTTGAATATGTCCTAGGAAATGTCATGTATCGCACCATGCTGGTTTCATTGGAGAAGATTGATGTGAGGACTGTGGACCTGGCATGAGGTAGACCCTACTCCTCTCAGATTTGGGTTGTGGGAGGAGGATTGGGGCTGAGGCAGTAAATGTGAGAATCTGAAATATGATTCAATTAATGGAGACATGTCAGTGCTGGGGGAGGGGAGAAATCATGCATGATTTCTCCATTTCTGACTGGGGGTGCTGAAATCAGAGGAAGGAGGAGAGATTTTTATGGGTGCTGAGATTCAAGATTTATTTTGTGTTGATTTTCATCTATATCAGTCAACTTTGTAGCTCAAAAGAGATCTTTCTGCTAGAAATAAACATGCAATGATTAAAGAATGAGTAGGCAGTGAAGTGGGGGTGGATGACATTGCTCAAGAAGATTTGGAAGTGAGAAGAGACTGGGGCCAGAGACCTCTGGAAAATGTTAACATTTGGGGGAAGAGCTGACAAGTGGGGAAGCCAAGGAAGGAGCCAAGTGATGATTTATTCTGGACTGTCCCACGATGAATTGCTTTGTTGGTAACCACCAGAGCTTCTCTCTTGCCCTCACCCCTTGCTCCTCCTATCTCCTTCCGACTTGCCCACCACTTTCTCTGTCATCATATCCTTCTCTTTCTTCTTCCATCTCCCCCTTCCTCTTGCCCTTCCACCCTTCTCTTTTTTCTCTCTTCTCTTCTCCACTCTTCTCCTCCTCATTCTCCCGTTTACATTCCTTCAAACTCAAAATCTCAGACATCAACAATACATTTTCCTTAGTCTTTCTCTGCTCTATCTCAGGTATATTAACTATGGACAACTCATCATTTACTTGATTTACTTAATAAATGCTATATAACAGTTAATCAAAAGGAAAAATAGTAATATTTACTTGATATTTCTTAAAGCTCATGAATAATCTCATTTGGATCTCACCAAGTTCTGTGGGAAATGTTTTCTACCTTCTTCTTAACTGGGACAGAAACAAGCTCAGGAAGGTTACATGGTTTAACAGGTACCACACAGCATGCCAGCTGTGGCAGTCCAGGTGTAGACCTGGGTTCACAGACCCAGTCCTGCCTCTCAATGTCTTCTCTATTTCTTGCTGCTTTTTCCTCTTTCCAATCCTATGTTTTCTCTGTTCCTTCCCTCTATAATCACATTGCTTCAGCTCTTTATTCCTTTTAGCACGGGAAAATGTTCTCTTCTATCTCTCTTTCTAGTGGCTTCTATATGACTCGTTGGGTTCTGGATCTGTTCTAGCTTGTTGGGCTCTTCTTAGAATGTGGGTAGCTCTGTGTGTTCAGTTCATCTGTCATCACTACTGCCTGGGAAACTCTGCTCCTGATGGTTGTTTCGGTTGTTGATAATGATAGTAATTGTTATATTAGTAAATGCTTGCATTTGTTATGCCGCAGCCATATATAGCAGCTCATTCACACATCATAGTATCCCGCATCCCTGAGGAGGGTGTGTGGGACTTGCTCTTCTTCCAACAGCTCCATTGTATGTAGACTTGACCATGATTGGCCTCCTGAGGGTCTCGAAACACTTGTTCTCTTACTCTGCTGAGTCTGTGGTTAGGTCTCACCTCATCCCCTCCCAGCTTACAACTTTTCTCTGGCTGGGCCCTCCTGCTTAAATCTTAAGCAATTGGTCTCTATTTTCTGGGATGGACTTTTACCTCCCTTCAACTTCTATATATTGTTGAAAACAGAATGTCAACTTGTTTTATTTGTAAACAGAGGAATAAACAGACATGATTCCCTTCCTGTGCAGGCTAGGGGAAGACAGGGTTCTCTGTCTGCCTGTCACACCTATCTGCCAGCTGAGTGGAGTTTGTTTATTTTCTAAGTTGTAATAAACTAGGTGGCTATCCAGTCTTTCTACAACCTTCTATGGTGGAGGAATAAATCATGCCCTTCAACTTCCAAATTCTTGGTCCTTACTTTGAGATTAAAGATCCCATCTCAGAGACCAATGGAAGTGGCCTAGAATTTTGTAACCATGGCTTAATTGGCTGCATTTTTCTATAGCTGCCGTTTTATTCTATGGAAGAACAAGAACTAAAGTTTATGGAGTAGAACATACAATTCATGTCCATTTGTTGTGGTTTGAATAAGAATAGCCCCCTATCATGCCCCCCCCACCATAGGCTCGTTTAATAGGCTCTTTGATAGGATTAGAAAGATTAGGAGGCATGGCCTTGTTGGAGGAAGCGTGTCACTGAGGGTGGGCTTTAAGGTTTCAAAAGCCCATGTCAGTCTCTCTCTCTCTCTCTCTCTCTCTCTCTGTCTCTCTCTCTCTGTCTCTGTCTGTCTCTCTCTCTCCTCTCTCTTTGTCTCTCTGTCTCTCTCTCTCTCTGTCTCTCTCTCTCTCTCCTCTCTCTCCTTTCTTGATGTCTGCAGACCACTATGTAGCTCTTCACTACTTCTCCTTCTCCAGCTCCTGTCTCCATGCTCCCTGCCATGATCATAATGGACGGAGCCTCGGAGCCTCTGAAACTGTAAACGAGCCCCCAACTAAACACCTTTCTTTTCTAAAAGTTCTCTGTGGTCATGGTGTCTCTTCAAAGTAATAGAACAGTGACTAGAACATCATTTCATAATAAAATGATCTTTCAAGGTACACCTGATAACACAGGCCTGTCATCCCATCACTTGGGGGAATGAGGCAGGAAGATGACAAGTAAAAGTCTAGCCTACAGTGTAGTGAGACTACGTCCCAAAATATAAAGTAAAGAGTGTGGAGGGGTCAGTTTGGTAGGTTTATAGCACATGTGAAGCCCTAGGTTCAGTCCTTGGGTTTCCTATTGGTCACAGGCTTAATTTATACAGGTTTTCATCACTTTTCTCCAAGGTCTGAGGTATTTTGGTGGAATATTTTGTGAGCCTCTGATCTGTAGTATTTATGAGCTGAGGCAAGAGAAAGAGTGTGCTGTTTATTACATGCTCAATGAATTCGCTTCTCTTTCCACTCTCTATTCTTTCACTTCTTAAAACAGCCACTAGTTCTTTCCCCTTCTATCTTGGTGAAATGCTATCATTAGTGGGAGTACTTTGTCACTGGAAGTTTCAAGGCATCAATGTGTTTGAGAAATGCATAACTGTCACAGGAGGCCACGTGACCACAAAAGCCCATTCCTTTCGCATGCTACAGGAACAAATAAGTCAAGGTCACACTGCTGGCTAGTGGTGGGAGAGCCTGACAAGACCCCGGGGGTTATTGGCTCCTGGTCCAGAGCTCTTAGGAAAGACAAATGGGCTTTGAACCAAGGTGTTAGCTCTCATTTTATGGACAGATTGTGGGATTTGCAGGTCATTTGTTGCTGCTGCTGCTATAAGAACAAGATCGTGGTGATGATAGGTGTCTACTCCAGATTAGTAAGAGAACAGACCTCTGGACATGATGGAGCTAGAGTCTTTTGCCAGTCTGTAGCAGCCAGTGCCCAGGAGACCTGGGAATCCAGATCTAGGCCAAACCAGGGCCAGCTGCACTGGGGGAAGGAACAGAGTGTTCCTTCCTGTGCATCTGGGGAGTTGGGCATGTCCTGAGGCAGACCACAGTTACCACAGGCGCTTTGCGGAGAGGAAGGACGGAGTGGGTGCCTTCAAATTCCTGTATCCTTACTCTCCTTGGCAAATGACTAGTCATTTTTTCTCAATGATTTTATGGTAGATTAATAACTAAAAGCTATTTTTAAACATTTTATCAGCAAGTATAGATCTCTTCTTTCAGGAAGAAAACACTAGTGTTACATGAACAGAAGCACCCAGATGTGACAGGTGGGCCACACAATTTTGAACCCTCTTTTACTCTGTAAATGTGCTTGAGAAATACTCAGCTTTGTGAAAGGACCTTGGGCGACAACCGTGAGATGACCCCTGATCTCTTGGACCTGACCACGTGATGGGAGTTATCTAGTTTCCTATCACCATTGTAGCATCTTACCGAATATTTGGTGACTTAGATGATTATTTTACAGTTCTGGTTCAGAGTCCAAAATGGACCTTATCCAAATCAGGACGCTGTGTTTCTTCTGGAACCTTTAGGAGAGAATCCATCCCTTGCCTTTTCTAACTCCTAAAGTCTATCCACATCCCTTGGCTGGGGCTCTCTGTCTTCCAAGAATTAGAAGATGATCACTAAAGTTTTTCTTCCACTGCCAAATCCCCAGTCCTTCTCTACTTACTTTCAAAGACTTTTGTGATCATGTTGGATTCACACATGTCATTCCCTCATTAAGTCTGCTTAGCAACTTTGATTACCTTTTGACATGAAACCCTGCCCCCAGTTCAAGACTTGTAGAGATTAGCATTTAATACCTTTAGAGATTGTCTTTCTTCTCATCGTGGGGATTTAGACATCCTCACAGATAGTGATGAACACTAGGATTAGGGCTGAGATGGAGCACATGAGGAATGCCTAATGCAATTGGGAGGGGAATGATGTGACAGTGGGGCAGCAGTCGTCAGGGATGCTGCAGTCAGTCAGGGATGCTGCAGTCAGTCAGGGATGCAGCAGTCAGGGATGCTGTCTGGGAAAAGCTGAAGTACGAGTTTGTAACTGTAGCATGTGAGAGTCTGGCCGTGTAGGGGAAAGAAGAAAAAGAACACAGTAAGAGATACAACTGAGGTGGAAACATGGGGTCTTGGAAAGAAAACGAGAGGGACAAACAAGGCTGGAGCAGTTATGCATCAGAAAGTGCTAGTAGGAAACAGATGGCATCCTAAAAGGAGTGAATGAATGACTTTTCACAATGTTTGGATAAAGAGCCTTTCATCATGAATGTGTTGATTTAAGAAAAAGGAATAAAGCTTTTCAAGACTATCAAGAAGCAGCAGTTCTATTGTCCCTAAGTGTGGGAAAAAATGAGTAACTAGAGATGCTGAGAAAGAGTCTGTGGAATGTAGACACAGAAAAGTTGTCTTCCCACTTCTCAATCTTCCGCTCGAGCTATCTGAAGTCAGGAGCAGCTAAGCCTGGTGGACGTGGTCCGTGGAACTCAGCCTCTGTGGCTCAGGAGACAGGGGGTTTGCATAGAGATTTTCAAGGATCAGATAGGAGTGCCTGGCATGTGGTGAACTAAGAATGAAAACTTTAATATCCACAAATAAGAGAGAAGGTGTGGTGTTTTGTTTCTGAGTCAGGGCTCTCTAACTCAGGATATTTTCCAGAACATACATTCACCTGTAAATTTCATGATTTCAGTTTTCTTTACAGCTGACTAGTATTCCATTGTGTGCATATACCATATTTTCATTATCCAATCATTGGTTGAAGGATATTTAGATTCACTCCAAGATTCCAGTTCATGGGTCACATAGAAGCCCAGGGTTGGGGCTGCAACCTGAGGCTTTGATGGTGTCTTGGTGGCCATGTGGCCTCCAGAACCATCCCAACCCGAGTGGCCATTGCTTCTACCTAGAGCCAGGATGTCAACCAGGCCCAAGCTGCTACCGAGGGCCATTTCTGGGTTCATGGTCCAGCTGTAGCTGGGGTCTGTGTTCAAGTCTGTGGTCCATGTGACCTCTGAGGACCTTAGGAACTGTGTGAGATGAAGTCAGAGGGCTATGCTGAGCTGGCCCTGGGATAGCTACCCTTGCCTCTTTGTAGATATTGTTGCAAGAGAACAGGTGCCTGCACTTGGGAGAGATGGCTCTACCCCTCAACACAGATGAGGGTGAACTAACCAACCCTATAGGCATGCATGTAAGGGAGCTGACTCTGCCCCCTTGCCCAAGATAGGTAGCCTCCGTGACCCAGATTGACCAAGCAGGCCCACAGCTGGGACTTAGTTTAGCCCACCCTAGCATCTGCCCCATCTAGGACCTGCTGGCGCTTGTGAAGGGACTGGTCTTGCAGAACAATAACAGAAGAACCTCAAGACCAGGGTGGCCACAGCACATCCCAGGATTTCCAGTGATGATCCAGTGATGATGGTGTTCCAGAAACCAGGGGCCTTGAACCAGACTAGTCCCTCTTTGCAATGAAAATTTGCTAGTAAAACTGGTAGGATAAAAGGGTATACTATACAATACACTGAGGCCCCCAGAATGAAGAGGTACTGGAGATGTGGGAAAGAAGGAGAGACAAAGATGTTTGCTGCTGTTTTTGTTGTTGTTTAGTTTTGTTCTTATTTTTGTTTGCTTGCTTACTGTGTTTTGTTTTCTTTGTTGGGGGGTGCTGCAGGGGTGAAGGAAGATAACAGGGAACCAGGAAGTGAGTGGAATTGGGGTGCATGATATGAAACTCTCAAAGAATCAATAAAGAAGTTAAATAAAACATGTCCTCATAGACTCACTCAAAGATATGCCTCACCAATTCCCTACATTTTTAACCCAATTAAATTGACAATAAAGTTTAACCATCACATCTTATTTCTAATATTATCTTTTTCCAATCAGACAAAGATTTATATATCTACCATTTATTGTATTTAACCCATCTCTTAGCACCCCACCAATCTGTCAGCCAAGATTCTGAAAGCTTAACAATTCCTTAATGCACTACCTTTTCTAAATGATGTTTTAGTTCTCGGGAGCTGTCACCACCTAGAGCAGTTAAACTTTGCTGTAGTCATGCTGTATTAGAAGCCACTTTCCAAGGGCCATCCATTCATTTAGCTGAGGAGTCATAGGCTGATAATTTAGACAGGGGTACCTTTTTCTGGTTGTAAAAAGGCTTATTCACCCATTTCTCTTTCTACTCTTATACCTGTGCATTGTTGCAAACACCAATCTGCTGAGGGAGTAGGAGACATGTGGGTAGAAGATTACTTAATCATGTGCCAAGTCCCTTGTGTTGCAGAGACTGTGACTGTACTTGGCGATAGTCTTTAAAAAGCTAAGTAATGCCAAGTGAGGTCATATTGGGGAGGGCTCTTAGGCAGCATGCCCAATGTTGCTATGAGGAAACACTAGGGTAACAGCATGCACAGAGGAAGACTGTGTGAATACAAACCAAGGAAAACTCTGAGGAGAAGCAAAGCTCCTGGGGATCTTGAGTTTGAACTAAAGAAAATACATTTCTGGATTCACATGTGTATGGTACTTGGTTACAGAACTCTTTGGAAACTAAGGCATCACATTTGTCTTAAAAAAGAAAAAAAAGCAGCTAGAAAGAAACCTGTTAGGAAGATCTCCCTTAATCTCAGCTCTAGCATGAGTCTGAGGGTGAATCCAATACTCATTGGAGACTCTCTAGGAGGAATTTGCATGGAAAGGCTCCAGGGACCTCTCCAGAGGGCTGGTAAAGGCTGAAAACAGATGTTGCTGGGGTCTTTTCATGTGGCCTTCCTGGGGCTTTGAAAATAGTTCTGACTTATTCCTAATAGGCCAATGCTAAATTCCATTCATTAGCAAGTTTCCCCATGGCCCAATTTTATTGGTTCTTTGAGACTTCCTCTTCCTTTTCAGGCCTGTGTTCATCTAAAATGTGGTGTCTTCAGCAAATTCACCTAGCTCAGTATGTGTGCTCCCTCTTCTAGACCTTTTAACTCTTCTCCAAACTCTTAATAAATAAATACAGGTTCTAAGACCCAAACCCAAGAGGCTATACATTTCATTGCTTTCCATGCTGAGAAAGAATTGTTTCTGAGCACTGTGCAAAGCACTGAAAGCCCAAACCACATGAAATGCACAAATTCTGAGCCAGAGCTTGGTGTAAAAAGAGCCAAATTTCATCTGAACTTTGTTATGCCTTGTGACCTTTCACAAAACCTCAAAGTAAACACAGTTCAGTCCCTGGATAGGCTCAAATCTGAGCAAAATGCTGTCATGTATTTTATTTTTCAGTAGCTGGTTGTATGGTCAATCTCACTTCTGGTAAACAAAAACAAAAACAAAAACAAACAAGAAAAACATAAGATGTCTTTAGCCCAGTATGATGTTCTGTCTGTCTATTCATTGTGAAAGTCCAACCTTTGGAAAGCTAGTTCTGCAGAAAGAGTTGTGGGTGTAGAACTCTTGAGATTAAAGTGTCATTCAGAGAGAAGCTGATAAGTCACTATTGTGATGTGAGAAGGTAGAGGTGAGACAGGAACAAGAGGCTAAAGGGCAATAGTCTAAATATCTTCTAAAGAAATTAGGTCTGTGCCCCAAACTGAATGGGCCCTAAGCCCCAGGGCACATCCTGTGCCCCTCTCCCTACCATCCCAGCCCAAGCAAGGCAGCTGGGCTCTGCTCCCCACTCTGGTGGATCTCTACTGCTCTGGAGCAGTCCCCAGCAGCCAATCAAGAGGTGAGAGACCTGTGGGAAGGCTGCATCACTGCCCTGACACTCACTGGACTCTGTAACCTCTATGATCCACTCTGCGGCCCAAACTGACCAACCGCATCATCTTCCCCTTGGCCAGCCATCCACCACAACATCAGCAGCCCCTATGTAAGCATCAGCTACGCCAGTTGGAAGAACAGCAAGCAGCTCCCATAGGCACAAGCATCACTTACGATAGTAGCAAATAGCAGACCCTGTAGGCAAAAGGGCCACCCACACCAGCAGCAGCCCCTATAGGCACCAGCACCACCTGCTCCAGTTGGAAGAACAGTCTCCCTTGGCACAGGCACAACCCACACAAGTAGAAAGAACAGATTCCATAGGAACTAGTAAAGCCCACCCAAACAAGAAAAACCAGAGGATATGCTGCGTTTAGGCATCCAAACCCCCCACAAACCTTAGGTGAGACAACTCTGTTGGACCTGAGGACCAGCCAACCACCAAAACCCTTGCCCATTCAAGGCCAAAAGACAATAAAGGAAGCTGGGTGGTGGTGGCGGCTGCGGCACACGCCTTTAATCCCAGCACTCGGGAGGCAGAGCCAGGCAGATCTCTGTGAGTTCGAGGCCAGCCTGGGCTTCCAAGGCACAAAGCTACACTGAGAAACCATGTCTAAAAACAAAATCAAAAAATAAAAACAAAACAAACAAAAGACAATAGAAGAAACAGACAATAAAGGAATGAAAGACCCATCTAACAAAGACATCACAAGAATCAATACCTGTATACCTGCACCTATAACTACCCCAGACCTAGGCAGGTAAATGGCAGTATAAGAATCATGCAACAATGTAAACAGTAATATGGTACCACCAGAACCCAGTGGTCCTACAGCAGCAAGACCTAAGCATCCCAACAAAGATGAAGCCGAAGAAAATGACCTTAAAAATAACTTTATTTATTTATTTATTTATTTATTTATTTATTTATTTATTTGAGCTGAAGATCGAACCCAGAGCCTTGTGCTTGCTAGGCAAACGCTCTACCACTGAGCTAAATCCCCAAGACCCAGCTGTAGCACTCTTGGGCATATACCCAAGGAATGTTCAACCATACCACAAGGGCATTTGCTCATCTATGTTCATATCAGCATTGTTTGTAATAGCCAGAACCTGGAAACAACCTAGATGCCCTTCAACTGAAGAATGGATAAAGAAAATATGGTACATATACACAATGGAGTACTACTCAGCAGAGAAAAACAATGATATCATGAGGTTTGCAGGCAAATGGATGGATCTAGAAAAAATCATCCTGAGTGAGGTAACCCAGACTCAGAAGGACAAACATGGTATGTACTCACTCATAGGAGGATATTAGATGTACAACAAAGATGACTAGACTGCTACACAACTCCAGGGAGGCTACCTAGAAAACGGGACCCTAGGAAAGATCCAAGGATCACCCAATGACAGAGAAATGGATGAGATATACATGAACAACATGGGTGACAGTGGGAGTAATGAAGGGCAAGGTTTGAGGGAAAGAAAGCTTAGGGGAGCAGGAGATCCCAGCTGGATCAAGAACAGAAAGGGAGAACAAGGAATAACAGACCATGATAAATGAAGACCACATGAGAACAGGAATAGGCAGAGTGCTGGAGAGGTCCCCTTAAATCCATCCTCTGTAGACTGCTGGCAGTGGTCAAGAGAAAGCCTGATCTGACCTAGTCTGGTGATCAGATGGCCAAACACCCTACCAGTCGAGCTGGAACTCTCATCCAATAACTGATGTAAGTGGATGCAGAGATCCTCAGCCAGGCCCCAGGTGGAGCTCCAGGTATCCAATTGTCAAGAAAGAGGAGGGGCTATAAGAGCATGAATTGTTGAGCCCAAGATTGGAAAAAGCACAGGGACAAGTAGCCAAATGAATGGAAGCACATGAATTGTGAACCAAAGGCTGTGGAGCCCCTAGCTGGATCAGGCCCACCCCTCTGGCTAAATGAGACAATTGAAAAGCTTGAACTGTTTGGGAGGCATCCAGGCTGTGGGACCAGGACCTGTCCTTAGTGCATGAGCTGGCTGTTTGGAACCTTGGGCTTACACAGGGACACTTTGCTCAGCCTGGAAGGAGGGGACTGGACCTGCCTGTACTGAATCCACCAGGTTTAAATGAATCCCCAGAGGAGTCTTGGCCCTGGAGGAGATGGGAATAGAGGGGAGGGGATGGGAAGAAGGTGGGATATTGGTGAAATTATTAAGGCCACTCCACGTAGTTAAAAGGGAGATTTATTTTGTGGGGTAACTTACAAATGAAGGGGTAGGTTGCAGGGTCTGGCAAAGGTATAGCGCAGTCTGGCGGTGTTCTCTGGAGAACTCTGTTTGGTCTACCTCCAGCGTCCAGGGTCCCGGAACCAAGCGAGAGACCTCCTCCTGATCCTTGGTTTTTCTGCTTCCTCTCCTGCCCTGCCTTGTGGGCGTGACCATTACTGAAGCCTCAATGGGAGTTGGAACTTCCAGGCTAATGCTGGGATGGCTATCCACTACACTGGGAGTGGAGGCAGGAGGGGGGAGGACAGGGGAACCCATGGCTGATGTGTAAAATGAAAACACAAATATAATAATAAAAAAATAAAATAATTTGTATATAGATACAAAAACAAAACTATATTTGTTACATTTTATATATTTCTACTTCTATTAGAAATATTTTCTATATTGATATATATTAAGAATATTGTTGTCATATTGCATATTGCTCTATACATTTCTACCTCTGTTTAAGATATTTTGTGTATTGTCACAATTTTGAGGTCATTCTCCTTATACAGTATATCTGCTTACAGACTGTTTAAAACATGTTCTAAATGCACAGAAACAGAGCTGCATTGTCCTTCCTAGTCTCACAGCCTCATGCCAGCAGCAAAGCAGAGAGGCATCTCCCACAGCTGCCTGCGAGATGGAGCTGGCCAGCAGCCATCATGAGTTAAGCAGTGTGGTGGGTTTCAGCAGTCTCTCACAGGCCAAGGCACAGAGAGGCTTCTCCCAGCCCCTTCATGCTGGCTTAAGCTGCTAGCACAAGCTCCACCAGCACACTGCATGTTGGGTTTGGAGTTTTGCTCACGTAGAGAAAAGGATTAGATTACAGATGCATCATAGTAAAGACAGATTCTGAGAGAAAAAAACCTCTACGTGGGCTACAGTGTGTTTAAAACATACATAGGCTTGGGAGAGAAAAGAAAAGGTATAGAGAGTCATAAAAAAAGAAATATATAGTTTTAGAGTAATAAAGTTTTTAAAAAGGGAATAAGGTAATATAAAAAGAATAAGCCAAATGGCGATAGGAAATACACAGGGAGTCTGGATCCTGTACAGTATTGTGTTGATTCTGAATGTTTTGATTGCTGACAAGCAAACAACAGCTGCTGAGAGACACGGGATTGAAAGAAGGACTGATGACATACACCAGCCTAGATATTTTAAGAATGCCTTAACTTTAAAACAGAAGTAAAAAAATGTATCTGTAAAATGGAACTTAAAAGATGCATTGATTTAGAGAAGCTGTTTTGCTTTTGTTTCTCCAGCATACAAGAGGCTGTGGATTTGTTCCGGGGTAAGATCAAGGGAGACCTCCTAAACCTTGACAGGTGTTATCTATCAACAAAGGTTGTAGCAGGTCTTCTCAGGATTTGACAATTATCTCAAATTTCCTCATGGTCCCCATAAGATTACCAGCACCCCCAATCACTAGGAAGTAGTCTAGAGAACTACACACAAATTCCCAAAATATTGTTTATGAATGTTTGTTTTCATTTAAGGGGGGTTGCTTCTAAATTGTCAATGATCATAGTCAATCTCTTTCTAAAGAAGGAAAAGGGATATGATATAAAACTGATGAGGAAAAGAGTAAATATGATGAAAGAAAGGGGTAGATTATTGAATCTACTTTAATCCCCAAAACAACTGTTAATCTCAAAATATTTCACAGTAGTATGGATTTTAGTTTATTGATACAAATTTAAATTCAATTTTGTTATACTGTATGTGTATTTCTACTCTTGTTGAAGGATATATATATATATATATATATATATATATATATACACATATATATGTATCATTTAAAAATGTAATGTATAATTAAAAATACAGATTAATAGTAATCTATAATAGTCAAACTTATAGTCATATTAGTTAGGGTTTCTTGGCATACAAAGATATATTTCAATTAAGTAGGTAATCTTCAGACACTTCAAAGACCTACAGAGTATGTCATTTAAAATGTTTTAAGAACTTAGACTTTTCTTGACAGTGAGACACATCTGCTCTTGGCAGCACCAATTACTTCAAAGACAATGATGGGAATTGAAGAAACTCCTTATGAAGTTTGCTTTCAATGTGGCAAGGCTAGCCATTTAGTCAAGAATCTGCTCTTGCCTGGACTGCTTGACAGTATGCTGTACAAACTTGGATATGCAGGACCCATAGGAAAGTGACAACTAAACTTTCCTAAAACAAGATGGGACGGTCATTCAGGTTCCTGCTTCACAGAAGAAACTGCCAGACATTCTACTGGACACAGAGGAAAATGACTGATGAACTTTGCCAAGATAGTCTTTCAAATTTCCTGCTTCACTAAAACATCTACTAAATACTCTAGTCCTATAGGCTGAAGATGGATGCCCCAACATTACAGAAGAACTTTGAGTGACTGTCCAGGCAGCCAGATGTCTCTGTCATTTCTAGAGTTCTGGAAGTTGCTTACAATGTACTTCCTGTTTACTCAAGTAATATTATATCATTCTGGGGTCCTTGATGGAGCTGAAGGTATAATTATAATTATAGCTTTAGTTATAGTTGTAATTATAGTTTTCCTTAGTTACAATAAAAGGTAAATTAGATATAAAACTTTAGACTCGGTTGGGGATTTAGGTCAGTGGTAGAGCACTTGCCTAGCAAACGCAAGGCACTGGGTTCGATCCTCAGCTTCCAAAAACAAACAAACAAACAAACAAAAAACCCTTTAGACTCACACAGATAGGATAGATGATTATTTTCTTTAATTTTGCCAAATACAAATAGACTAGATATTGTAACTGTAATTCCAGCTTGATGACTGTTTTTTATATGTAATTTTACTATGTTAAAGTAAAAACCTAACTTTTTGATGAGATAGAAAGGGGGAAATGCTGTGGCAAAGTCTTTCTGTATCCTGTGAATATGTGTTGCTCTCATTCATTGATAAATAAAGTTTTTTGGCCTATAGCCAGGCAGAATAAGGTTAGGCTATAACCCAAATGGAGATACAGGGAGAAGAGCAGAGTCAGACTGACACCAGCCACCCAGCCACCCAAGGAACAAGATGCTAGAGAGTCAGTAAGCCACAGACCATATGGCAATTAGGAGATTAATAGAAATGTGTTAATTTAAATGTAAGGGCTAGTTAGTGATAAGCCTGAGCCATTGGCCAAGCATTTATAATTAATATAAGCCTTTGAGTGATTATTTGGAAGTGGCCACTGAATAGTGCAGGACAGAGAAACTTCATTTACAGGGTTGTAACAACAGACACTGAGGGAATCCAGAGAATCATAAGATCATACTTCAAAAACCTATACTCCACAAAATTGGAAAATCTAAAAGAAATGGACAATTTTCTTGATACATACCACATACCAAAATTAAAACATGACTATATATACAATTTAGTTAGACCTATTACCTCTAAGGAGATAAAAATAGTTATTTAAAGTCTTCAAACAAACAAATAAATAAACAAACTAACAAACAAAGCCCAGGGCCAGATGGTTTCACCACAGAATTCTAAAATTTCAAAGGAGAGCTAATATCAATATTTCTCAAATTGTTCCACACAATAGAAACAAAAGGAACATTGCCAAATTCTTTTTATGAGGCTACAGTTACCTGATACCCAAGCCACATAAAGATGCAACAAAAAAGAGAATTACAGGCCAGTCTCCCTCATGAACATTGATGCAAAAACACTCAATAAAATACTGGCAAACCAAATCCAAGAACACATAAAAAAATCATCTGCTATGACCAAGTAGGCTTCATCTTGGAGATGCAAGGATGGTCCAACATATCTGTCAATGTAGAACACCATATAAACAAACTGAAAGAAAAGAAAACCCACATGACCATCTCATTTGATGCTGAAAAGGCCTTTGGCAAAATCCAACATCCCTTCATGATAAAGGTCTTGGAGATATCAGGAATAGAAGGAGCATACCTAAACATAAAAAAAGCACAAGCTGAGAGCCAACATCAAATTAAATGAAGAGAAACTCAAAGTGATTCCACTAAAATCAGGAACAAGACAAGGCTGTCTACTCTCTCCATATCTATTTAATATAGTGCTCAAAGTTCTAAATAGAGCAATAAGACAACAAAAGGAGATCAAGGGGATACAAATTGGAAAGGAAGAAGTCAAAATTTTGCTATTTGCAGATGATATGATAGTATTCTTAAGTGATACATAAATTCTACCAGGGAACACCTACAGCTGATAAACACCTTTAGTAATGTGGCAGGATACATGATTAACTAAAAAAAAATAAATAAATCAGTAGCCCTCCTATATACAAATAATAAATGGACTAAAAAAGAAATCAGAGTCTATTTGGTGATCAAAGGAATTTATTAGGGGGTTTAACTCACAACAAGAATAAAAGAGTTAGTCATGGAATCCTGGAGGGGTGGGCATGATCCAACTTAGTTCTCAGGAGAACTCTGCCTTGATCCACAGCACCAGCATCCAAGACCACGAGGTATTGAAGAGATGAGAGCATATAAGTCATCCCAGGTCTTAAGGGGTCCCCTTCTGGGCCATTCCCTGGGGCGAGCAGGTACCTAGCAGTTACCTGCTGCCTCACTAGGGGCAGTGCTTCAGTGTAAGGCACAGATATCCACCCCTACAACAACCCCATTACAGTAGGCACAAATAATATAAAATATCTTGGGATAGCTCTAACCAAACAAGTGAAAGACCTGTGTGACAAGAACTTTAAGTCTTTAAACAAAGAAATTGAGGAAGATATCAGAAAATGGGAAAGAATTCCCATCTTCATAGAAAGGTAGGATTAACATAGTAAAAAATGGCAATCTTAAAAAAGCAGTCTACAGATTCAATGCAATTGTTCACAGACCTTGAAAGAACAATACCCAACTTCAGATGGAAAAACAAAACACCCAGGATAGCTAAAACAATCCTGTGCAATAAAGGTACCTTCAGAGGAATCACCATCCCTGACTTCAAGCTCTACTATAGAGATATAGTAATAAAAACAGCTAGGTATTGGCAGTGGACCAATGAAATTGAATTAAAGACTGTGACATAAATCCACAAACCTATGAATACCTGACTTTTTAAAAGGAAGCCAAAATTTTACAGTGGAAAAAAGAAAGCATTCAACAAATGGTGCTGGTATAACCAGATGTCAACATGTAGAAGAATGAAATAGATCTATATCTATCACCATTCACAAGATTCAAGTCCAAGTGGATCAAAGACCTAAACATAAATTCAGTTACACTGAACCTGACTGAAGAGAAAGTGGGAAGTATCCTTGAATGCACTGGCACAGGAGACCACTTCCTAAATATAGCACCAGTAGCAGACACTAAGATAGACAATTCACTAGACATTCAATAAGACAAAATATCAGCCTACAGAATGGGAAAAGATCTCACCAACCTCACATCTGACATCAAAATACTAAACAATTCAATTTAAAAATGGGCTATAGAGTGAAACAAAGAATTCTTAACAGAAGAATTGCAAATGGCCAAAAGATATTTAAGGAATTGCTCAACATCCTTAGTCATCAGGGAAAAGCAAATCAAAACAACTCTGAGACATCATCTTACATATGTCAGAATGGCTAAAACCAAAAACACTGATGACAGCTTATGTTGGAGAGGATGTAGAGCAAAGGGAACACTCCTCCACTGCTGGTAGGAGTGCAAACTTGTACAGCCACTCTAGAAATCAATATGGTGGTTTCTTAGAAAATTGGGAATCAATCTACCTCAAGATCCAGCTATACCACTCTTGGCCATATACCCAAAGGATGCTCAATCATACTACAAGGACACTTGCTCAACTATGTTTATAGCAGCATTATTTGTAATAGTTAGAACCTGGAAACAACCTAGATGCCCCTCAACCAAAGAATGGATAAGGAAAATGTGGTACATTTACACAATAGAGTATTACTAAGCTGTAAAAAGCAATGACCTCATGAAATTTGAAGGCAAATGGATGATACTAGAAAATATCATTCTGAGTGAGATAACCCAGTCCCAGAAAGACAAACATGGTATGTGCTCACTCATGAGTGGATATTAGGAGTAAGTATAGGATAACAAACATACAATCCACAGCCCTAGAGAGACTAGATACCAAGGAGGATCCATAGAGGGATGCATGAATTTCCTTGGGAAGGGAAACTAGAAGAGATTTCCTGGGTGAACTGGGGACAGGGAAGGGGTATTGGAGGGATCAGAACTTGAGGGAGTGGGTTGGACAGGGCTGGTTGCAGGAGATGGGTTGGAGGTTGGATGGAGAGAGAGAGTAACAAAAGAGACATCCTGATAGGGGTGGCCATTTTTGGATTAGAGGAAACCTAGTGCCAGGGAAAACCCTTGGAATGCACAAGAATGACCCAAGCTAAGATTCCTAGAGATAGGGGGTCTGCACTGGCCATCTACTGTAATTAGATTAGTGACTGCCCTAATTGTCATCAGAGATTCTCTATCCAGTAACTGTTGGAAGCAGATGCAGAGATCCACAGCCAAGCATTTGGCTGAGCTCTGGGAGCTTTGCTGAAGAAAGGGAGGAGGGATCATCATGGGGAACTCACAGAGACAGCTGACCTGAGCTCGTGGGAGCTCACAGACTCTGGACCAACAGTTAGGGAGCCTCCGTGGGACCTGACTTAGGCCCTCTGCATTTGTGTGACATTTGTGTAGCTTGGTCTCTTTGTAAGGCTCATAGCAGTAAGATCAGGACTTGTCCCTGGTGCATGGCTGGCTTTTGGGAACTTGTTCCCCATGATGGATTACCTTGCCCAGCCTTGACATAAGGGGAGAAGCTTGGTCCTGCCTCAATTTGATGTGCCATGCTTTGTTCAAGCCCATGGGCGGCCTGCCCCTTTCTGAATGGAGATGGAGGAGTGGAAGGGGAGAGGGGTAGATGGGAAGAGGGTGGGGATGGACTGGGAGCAGAGGAGGAAGAGGAAACTGTGGTAAAATTAAATGAAAAAATATTATTTAAATAAGATAAAAAGAGGAGTGTGATGGCTCTGGACACAATGTGTTTGGGGTAAGAAGTTGACTGGCTTCTTCAGCACATGCCATTTATGGTTCTTAATTGTGTTCTTAATTGAGAGATCTCCAAAAGGAATTTCACAGGCAACTCTATATCATCACATATCTACTAGGGCTTCCTAAAAATATCATCCAACTGAGTTCAATGGCTTTATAGTGATTGCTTCTAATAGAGGGATGCAGCTAGTGACTCTTGCTACCGTTGTGGCAGACATGGTGGGGAGCAGAGACCAGGGGTTGCCATTATTTGTTTTTCAGTTGTGATGAAATACTGACAAACTCAGCTTAGGGAAGAAAGTCTTTACTAAGCTGACAGTTCCAGAATACTGACTATCCTGGCAGGGAAATAACAGTGGCAGGAACATTACATCCACAGTCAAGAGGAGAAAGCAATAGATTAATAAGTGCATGCTAGTGCTCATCTTGTTTCTCTATCCTTATAGAATCTTGTTATCCCCTGGCTGGGGAATGTTGCCATTCAGAGTGGCATCTTTCCAATTCAATTAATGTAGTAAATATAATCCCCCATAGACATGGCCAGTGACCATGTCTCATTAGCAAAACCTCATTAGGATTCCCTTCCCTAGTGATTCAATATTGTATCAAATTGTCAATTTGACACACATTCCTTTTAAACCAAAACTTTTCAGCCTTGTATCTATAGGTTTATGGCCACTTTATAGTGTAAAATACATTTAATCCAACTCTAAATGTCCCAATAATCATTACTAGCTCCGACATTTTAAAAGTCCAAAGTCAGCGATGAGCTGCTATAAAATAAAAAAATTAAGTTATGTTCTTCCAATATGTAATGGCACAGTAAACACTCATTTCAAACTGAGGGACTGGGGCATAGCAAGGAGTGGCCACAGCAGAAAACAAAACTCAGAAGGGGAAACACCAAACCTGCAGCTCTCTGTCCAGTATTCAGACTTGTAATATAATCCCCTGGAATCCCAAGGACTTGGACGGCCCATCTCCTTCAGCCCTGCCTCCTGCAGTACATAAAGCTTCTCTCTTAAGCTTTGGCAGGCTTCACTCCACACCTGCAGTCATCCTTCATGGATCTCCCAAGGTCTTGCCATCTCACTATTTTAGGGTCTCCACTGAATTTTAGGCTCTGCCTTCACAGCTCTATGCAGCGGCCTCTCAGTGACTCTCTACATAGGTTCCAGCCCTGCTGTATAGCTCCTGCTGTATAGTTACATGCCACGGCTCTTTCAACCTTGCATCTTTCATGCCTTTAAAAGTAGCACCACATAGACACCTATGTCAATTCTGCTAGCAGCTGGAGGTGTCACCTGGGTTGCTTGGACTGCATTAGCTTCTATGTGATGACTCTGAGGAAATAGTTTTATGTTGTCACAGTGCATAATGCCAGGATTCTTTTTAGTGATTTAAGTTATAGTTATCTTGTCTATATTGTCCTTTTCTGAAATTTTTAAGCTTGCCCACATACCTTTCTTTCATTAGACAAATTATTCCATTATCTTTTGATTCAGCTTCACTCAGAACACAGGCAGACTGAAACCAAAATCTTGGCCAAATATTGCATGAATAGTAGCTAATGTCCTTTCTGGCCTAAAGTTCTGAGCTCTTCCGCATTTCTTCTACAAAACAGTGGCAAAGCCCTCAAGGTCGTGTCCACTACAGCAGAGATCCACTCCCAGTACCAATTTCTGTCTTAGTTCATTGTCCTGTTGCTGTGATGAAATACTTAGCTCAGTTTCAAGTTACAGTCTATCACGGCAGGAAAGTCAAAAGGCAGGAGATTGAGGGAAGTACAGTTGTCCTTTAAACCAGACCTGCTTTCAGGACTGAGATAGGTCGAGTTAGGTCCCAGTCTGGGTATCAGGAGTTTTGTGTTTTGTTTTGTTTTGTTTTTGTTTTTCGAGGCAGGGTTTCTCTGTGTAGCTTTGCGCCTTTCCTGGATTTCGCTCTGTAGCCCAGGCTGGCCTTGAACTCACAAAGATCCACCTGCCTCTGCCTCCCAAGTGCTGAGATTAAAGGCATGTGCCACCACTGCCCAGCGGAAGTTTTATTATTACAAACTAAACATAATACTTGGACACTGGAGCGCTAGTATAAGCAAACAGAGATGACCATGACAAAGGTAGATGAAGTCTGTGTGTCTAAAATTCACTTCAGTGGGCAGCTCAGCCTAGAAGCAAGTGGTTGCTCTAAGCATAAAGCTGAACTTGGGACAGGATTTTGATCACTGTGTGTTAAAAGTTAATTTGAGGCAGGGCAAAAGGCTTATTGTGGTGGTATTGGGATCACAAGTATGAAAGTAAATTTACTTGGGTTTAAGTAACAATCCAGTCTCATAGCCGGAAAAGACCCATCTTTCAAATTCTCAACGTTTAGAATGCCAGTGTGAATTCCTCTATGAATTGGATCTGTGCTTACAGAACTCTCCTCCTTTTGTCCCTTATCCTCATCCCTTTCTACCAAAACTGAGCTTGGAAAGAGTTGGGGGGAGGGCGCACTGGAAACAAACAGAGTTGGAAAAGGGGATGTAGGTTATGTGGGACCTTGAAGTTCATTATAAGGGAAGGAGGTTGGTAACTTAAGTGCCATGGGCTCCTTGCTATCCAAGACAAGCCTAAGCAGGGACCACAGATGAGATTGGGCATATTTTCCTACATTTCACATGCTATGTGAACCAAATCCAAATTATTTTACTTGACAATCTTTTTGTAGACGTCAATCTTATTCTCAGCAGCAATTTTTTGCATTTAGTAATGGTGATGGTTACAGTTTTGTATCAGTCCAAAAGAAAGGAACAAAAGTGTAATATTTTAACCTTGCTATTTATGTCCCTGCTATTTTGAGTTTCTATACCAATTCCAAAGGTATTTTACATCTGCACTTATTAATACTCACATTTTCATTAGTAACCAAACGAAAATTGATGAACTTTTGGCATACTAAATATCATTCCTTGAAAACTCAGTTATTTGGTGATGTTTCTATAATGTTGAAATTTTATTTTGTTTCAATAAAATGATTATTAATACTATTAATTATTAATGTAAACAACTATTAACTATGGTGTGACTTATTTATTTATCTTTTCTCAACATAATAGTTGTATTAATTATTTGGGAATTCCATACAATGTACTTCACAGCTTTCCATTCCTCTCATGTCCATCCTGCCTTTCCACCCTTGTGCACTACCCCCCAAAAGAAAAGAAAAAATACACCATGTTCATTTTATGTTGCCCATATACTCAATGAAGCATGGTCAAACTCATAGTGGCCAGCCCCTTAAAGATAACTGCGTCCTCCAACCCACTGCCAGAAGCCATCAACTGTGCAGAACTACACTTCAGCATCTTTATCACTATTTGTTTTTCTTTTTTGGTTTTTCAAGACAGGGTTTCTCTGAATAACAGTTCTGGCTGTTCTGGAACTCACTTTGTAGATCAGGCTAGCCTCGAACTCACTGAGATCCGCTAAGTGCCTCTGCCTCCCAAGTGCTGAGATTAAAGGCTAGAGGCACCACCACCCAGCCTTTATCACAAATTTTAAGGACTGTCTTCAATAGCTTCCTGTCTGGACTCTCTGTCTCTCTCTGTCTCTCTCTCTCTCTCTCTCTCTCTCTCTCTCTCTCTCTCTCTCTCTTTGGTTTTTCGAGACAGGGTTTCTCTGTGTAGCTTTGTGCCTTTCCTGGATCTCATTTGGTAGACCAGGCTGGCCAGGCTGGCCTCAAATCACAAAGATCTGCCTGCCTTTGCCTCCCGAGTGCTGGGATTAAAGGTGTGCACCACCACTGCCCGGCTGGACTCTCTCTCTTCCTTCCTTCCTTTTTTTACATAAAGGTGGGGGTTGTCACAGAAGCCTTAAAAGGCTCCATCCTCAATTATGAGGCTGCAGCCATTGATACCATTTCAAAAGAAGCTTCCTTGCCCTTAGCAGCTTCATGGATCTTGGATTTCCACAGGGTTTCCAGTGGCAGCAGGGGGCCATGAACATGAACACAGCCTGTTGCTGCAGCATGGACCATAGACATCTTCATGGCCTCCTGTGTTAGAATGGATCATGGACATCAGCATGGTCTCTGGCTGCAACAAGGACTGTAGAGGTGTTTCGAGGAGGCTTAATCTAGAAAATGAGCCATTTTCCATCTCCAATATCTTGTTGTAAGGGAGCCCGGTGGTGGCTGGAGGACTGGTCCTACTTGGAAATGATATGCTCCTTTGTAGTCGTACCTGTAGCCATAGCCACTAAACCTCTAGTTCTACTTCTCTCCAAATGCTGCTCCACTCCGACATCTTTTTTTTTTTTTTCAACTCTGTGAAACCACTTTTTAAGAGCATCTTTCATAAGACCTGCTGTTAAAAGTTGTTCTGAAGATACTGAATTCTCTTCAGGCTCATCCTGTGCCTCTAAGTCTCCCCTTGGAGACTTTGTGGATCTATCAGTCTCCTGAGAGTGGCCTCATGGTCCAGAGGGTTCTAGTGGCCAAGGCCATCTTGAATCAACTCCACAGAAGCACTCAGGAGGAACTATTTAATCGGAACTGGCTTTCAGTTCAGAGGTTAGTCCTTTGTCATCATGGCAGCCAGAACAGCAGCAGGCAGGCAGACATGGTGCTGAAGAGGTAATTGAGAGTTCTATATCTTGGAGCTACATCTCTCTTCAAGTTGGTTGCAGTTGTGAGGTAGCTGCCCAGCAACAGTGGCCAGGAGTTGCTGGACTTCCTCTGTAATTCCATTATGTCCTACCTAATGTCCAGGCAGGCTGCATGGTAGGAATCCTCCTCTGCTCCCTTCCTATACCCCCATCCAACTCCAAGCAGCTTCGCTCCACTCCTGCCCAGGTAAAAGGGCTGAACCTCCAGCCAGCCACATTCCTGTGGGTTGAAGATGGGTACAGGGTGATCTGATAGGAAGCTGGCTGCAGAGTCATCTTAGCCCAGTGAAGTTACCATCCCTGCATCTAATCCCCTGTGGATTTCTGTCCTGGAAGCCAGAAATGAATTGCCCGGGAGGGAGGAGAGAAGGAGAGAAAGGAGGAAAGAGGCAGGATCCTCCTGGAAAATATTTTAAATGTGGCAAACCCTACACACATTGGGCTCCTGCTCGTGAAGCAGTGTATACCTCCTGCCAGCCTGCCCACCTTCTTCTAGTTGGTAATTTAATAAGGAGCTCGGTTGACTTATTTTGATTGAATTTTTTCTAGTTACATATTTTGTGATTAAGAACTTTTTGTTTAATGTTATAATTTAATTACATTTCTCCCTTCCCTTTTCTCCCCTAATCTCCATCACATTAATGACCTCTTTTTTCACTAATTGTTACTGCTTGCATTTACGTATTTGTACATATTTCTAAATATAACCTGTTGAGTTTATATAATGTTACTTGAACATATGTTTTTAGGGATGACTGTTTGGAACTAGTCAACCAGTTGGTGTGCTCTTCCTGGGGAGGACCACCTCTTCCTTTCCTAGTGCTTGTAATTCTCTGTGTGCTGCTGAGGCTTTGTGTTCTCCATCCAGTTTGGCAAGCCCATTAATGTCATCCTTTTTCAGCTCATGTTTGGGTGGTCATGCTGATTTTGAGACTTTACAGGTCTGATGCTGCTAGGAAATACAATCTCACAGCATACTCCCTGATCCTCGGGTTCTTTCCACTCCCTCTTCCACAATGTTCCCTGAGCCTTAGCTATGCTCGGAGTGTCTTTGTCCTGTGGATATAGCTATTGGGACTGGGCTCCAAAACTGTGCATTTTGATTGGTTGTGGTTTTTTGTAAAGGTCTCCATCTGTTGCAAAGAGAAGTTTCTGTGATGAAGGGTGAGGGCTGCACTTATCTGTGGGTATGAGGACAGATGCTGATAGATAGCTATTAGGGATTATGCAGGTTTAGGAAGTTAGTGATTGTAAATTCTCTGATAATCACAGTTTCACTAGAATTGAGTAGTTAGCTGTGTTTTCAGTGTCTGGTATGGTCTACCTCTTGTTGAGTGGGTCTTAAATCCAATTAGAGAGCTGCTGGTTACTTCTGAGGTACCTGTGCCACTGTTGCATTCATAGCGGTTATGAAGTTTTTATGGAAATTACTTCTAGCTTTATTTCTCATATCAAATGATACAAGTACATCAAAATTTAATTTTTCCATTTATTTTCAGCTAAATATTTTTTTAAATTATGTGTGATTATAGAAACTGTAAATTTTGGTTTAAACGATTTAGTTTCTACCAAATATGCTTCTGACCTTTAATTATTTGAGTTTTATTATATACCTTGTTAACCAATGTTAGCTTTTTTTTTTTTTTCCTATGTGTTTATTGTATGAAAAGAATTAGACAAAGGGCTGCTACCTTGTAAGTATTATGGGATCCTCTGGAAAGAACACAGTGCTTGAAATAAAATACAAGACAGAATCTAAACATCTGAATCAAATACATGGCACCCAACTCTGCCTCTCACCAGCCCACTCTCTTACAAACCCAATAACCATCAGCTTGCTCTCATTGACTTTCACTAAGATGATCTCTTGGCTAATTCTTTCACATGTATGATAACCTCACCAATAGGTGGCAAAGAAGGATATGAGAAAGGAAAGGACCCAGAGACAAGTCACTGCTTGTGCTGGCTGGGTTTTGTCAACGGCACAAGATATGGTCATCTGGGGAAAGGAAACTTCGTAAGATTCACCTACAGATGCATCTGTGGAACATTTTCTGGATTAATGGTTGATAAGGGAGGGTCCATCTCACTTTGTGTGGTGCCACAGTTGGGCAGATGGTCCTGGGGTGTGTATAAAAGCAAGCTGAGTAAGCCATGGGAAGCAAACTTGTAAGGAGCATTCCTCATGGTCTCTGCCTCAGTTCTTCCCTCCAGTTCGAAATCTGTTTTCCCTCAGTGATGGATCATTATTACTATAAACTATATCACTACAAACATGATTGCTGCAAATGATACACTTTCCTCAAGTAGCTTTTGGTCACGGTATTCATGACAACATTAGAATACAGTTTTTGGTCATGATATTCATGATATAAAATGCAATCTGGAACACCGCTTCATTATGACAATGTTCTAGAACAAAGCTAAAACTCTCCAAAATTCTTTGACAATAAATTCTGATTCAAGATTATCATTCTTAGGTTACCAAGTTATTGAATTTGTATTTTCCTGTGATGAAACACCATAACCAAAAAGCAAGTTGGGGAGGAAATGGTTTTTTTGCCTTATGCTTCCATGTCACTGTTTATCACTGAAGGAAGTTAGGATAGGAACTCAAACAGGGCAACAACCTAGAGGCAGGAGCTGATGCAGAAGCCATGGAGAGGTGCTGACTGCTGGCTTGCTCCCTATGTCTTGCTCAACCTGCTTTCTTATAGAACCCAGGACCAGCAGCCCAGGGATGGCACCACCCACAATGGGCTAGGCCCTCTGACATCAATCACTAAGTGAGAATGCCTACAGACTTGCCTTCAGCTTGATCTTATGGAGGCATTTTCTTAATTGAGATTCCCTTCTGTCAGATGACTTTAGCTTGTGTCAAGTTGACATAAAACTATCCAGCATATATCTCTTTATTTTTTAAGAAAACTTTGATTTATATATGCCTTCAGCAACATAGCAGGATACAAGATCAACTAAAAAAAAAAAAAAAACAGTAGCCCTCCTATATACAGTAGACAAACAGGCTGAGAAGGAAATCAGAGATACATCACCCTTTACAATAGCCACAAATGATACAGAATACCTTGGGGTTACTCTAACTAAGCATGTGAAGGACCTATATGACAAGACTTTAAGTCCCTGAAAAAAGAAATTGAAGAAGATGTCAGAAAATGGAAAGATCTCCCATGCTCATGGATAGGCAGGATTAACATAGTAAAAATGGCGATCTTACCAAAAACAATCTACAGATTCAATGCAATCCCCATCAAATTACCAACACAATTCTTCACAGACCTAGAAAGAATAATACTCAACTTCATATGGAAAGACAAAAAACCCAGGATAGCCAAAAGAATCCTGTACAATAAAACAACCTCTGGAGGCATCACGATCCCCGACCTCAAGCTCTACTATAGAGCTACCATAATAAAAACAGCTTGGTACTGGCATAAAAACTGACATGTGGACCAATGGAACGAATTGAAGACCCTGACATTAACCCGCACACCTATGAACATATAATTTTTGACAAAGAAGCCAAAAATGTACAATGGAAAAAAGAAAGCATCTTCAACAAATGGTGCTGGTATAACTGGGTGTCAATGTGTAGAAGGCTGCAAATAGATCCATATCTGTCACCATGCACAAAACTTAAGTCCAAGTGGATCAAAGACCTCAACATAAATCCAGTTACTCTGAACCTTATATATGCTTTTAATAAAACACATAAGATTAACAGAGAAGAAGAATGTCATGAGCACTTGTGAAGTCTAATATGCATAGAGTTGCAGTGACATAAGGAAAACTGCCAAGTGTGGAGAACAGATACTGCAGATTAAGTTGGAAAGAAGAGGAGTCTGGGAACACAGGCATGTTTTGCAATTTTAGAATATTTTCTTTCTAGTTTGATGATTGTAGACTGTTTATTTAGTCTCTTTCAGTATCAAATGACATAAATCATCTGTGTGGCAATTAGTTATACCTGTATAGTCATGTATGGATCTCAGCAGGGTGGTATAACATTGGGACAGGTGAGACATTTGAGACAAACAAAAATAAAACCTTTTTTTTCCCTTTTTTAGCTGATATAAGTATTTGCCCCAGTGTTGCAAGCTGACCTATACAGGTATGAACACAAGTTCTGAGAAATGCATCCTTAGGTGCAATTATCACCATCATGGGAACTTACATACACTGTGAATGAATTCACACAAACTCAATTAGCTAAGACAGACCCCTTATGTAATCTGAGTGGACCAACCCCTTCTTTTATTTGAATACTAGACAACCTAGAACTGTTTGTTAATTTTCTGATCTTGTGTTCTTATTTGCTTAAAATTATTTAGTATGTGTGTTTGTGTATAAGTGTGCACACAATATATGCACACAAGCCAGAGGACAACTTTCCAGAGTAAGTTTGCTCAACTTTGGTTTTAAAGCGGTGCCCATCTTGTCTCTGCCACATAAAGCACAGCAGGATAGCCCATGCATGCCACATAAAGCACAGCAGGATAGCCCATGCACTTCCGAGTGACTCTCCCACTTCGGCCTCCCATCTCACCATAAGGTTGCTGGCTTTACAGTTGCCCAGTACTGCACTGGGCTTTTTATGTAGGTTCCAAAGATGAAAGCCAGCTTATGAGGTTCATATGACAAGACCTTTTGCCTGCCGAGCCATCTTACCAGCCCTTGTTCTCTTTCTGTTTACAGCATTTTTAAAAATTACTTCTTTGAGAGTTTTATGAGTGTTTTGATCAGATTTACCCCTCCCCCAACACTTTCTTAATTCACCCCACTTCCCTCCCCACTCAAGTTGATGTCCTTTGTTTTCTAGTCATTCAAGACCAATTTTCTGCTGCCCAAATGTCTGTGGGTGTGTGGTCTTCTAGTGAAGTGTGGTGGTCTGAGCAGGGCTGCACTCTTGGAGAAAACTCATTCGCTCTCTTCTAGCACACAGCATTTGCCAATATTGCCATGGATTTTTTCTATTGACATTTCCCCTCTCATTTCTATGAGATTCCTCCAAATTCCATCTTTGAAATCTCAGTTTGTTGTTTCTCTCAGTGTTGGATTCCCAGTAGCTTTTGCTGTCCTCTTTAATGTTCCCTTTTTATAGTGTCTTGTTCCTTTCCCAAGAATCCAATTCCTTCCTTCTTTTCTGAAAGTTCACTACTATGCTTCATTGAAGTTTTCTTTTTGTTCCTGACTCATGCCTCCTCAAATTCTATCCACTTCACTATCAAACCTAATTAGTTTATTATTCTATTTTAAAAACTCTGTGTTGTCTGTTGCTTTATTCGCCTTAGGAAAAACTACCATTGGTGGGTGGTAGCTTCCCTCTCTCTAAAAAAGTTGAATTTCTTTCAAAAGCTCAAGCTCAGTGTGAACCCAGAACTCATGCTTTTGTTGGCAAAGGCATGCAGGAGTCCGCTTGTAACAGCCTTCCTACAATCCCCCATGCACAGCCAATTCAGGGGTCATGTGGTGTAGTTAGCCACCCATCCCCCAGCCTCTAAGGTCCTGACATCACTTAAAGCTGCTACAGTATTTCATTAATCTTTGTAATAGCCTCTATCTCAAGTACAAGTAACTTTCCCTTGGCTATGAGCCAATGTAAAAGATGTGACCAAAATGTGCATTGTCATAAGCAGAGGTGTCCAAATTACTGTGTCATGTTCCCAGTAATGGGTTTACCTCACACATGGACCATCTCCACCACATCAGTTGGAACTTTGTAGGACCCAAGAGAAAATATTAGGGTATGCTGTGTGCTGTCTAACACCTGATTATTGCACTAATAACTTTCCAAGTATGTCATTTATCACAGAAGTAATTAACAACAAAACCCCTTAAACGGCACTGAGTTCTGTGAAATCTGCTTCACGGTTACAACATAATAATGATTTTCTTCCCCTCAGAAAGGGCCCATGGCAATCACTTTATTCAGCTCTCTTTTATGTTTGGGGTAACAGTGTGGGAGGCAGTGATGTGCTCTAGGTAACATATTAGGTCAGCCACTGTCCCAGCCTCTAGCTCTGGCTCTGCTTTTGTGTTCCTGAGTTCTGTGTCAGTCATTTACAAGGCTAGCTCTTACATGTGTCTCACACTTTCCTACAACTGTACTTTTTGAGGAAAACTCTTCCTCGATACCCACTTTTATGTTTTCTTTGCTCTAAATAATTAGAAAGAAAAATCTAAAATGCAGAGAGACTGCTTATGTTGACCAAATGGCCAACTAATTGATCCCACGTGCTCAAAATGGCAACTAACATTTCAGCAAGAGCAGCATCCTCTGAAGGGAATGAGCAAATGGAAGACAGAGACTGGGGAAGGCCTGAGTTCTTGGTGCACAGGCTTCCTTACTGCATATTGGGAGGACCAGGCTCATTGGTAGGTTGGGCCCAAGCAACTCCCAGGGAGCAAGAGCTACCCTGTATGGGAAGACTGGTCGAAAGCCGTAGTTACATCTGTTCTCAAAAGGGACAGTGTGGAAATGCTGCTAGATTTTAGAAGTACAACAAAGGAAACCTCCACTCATGTATGCCCTGTATATGCCCTCTATAAGAGCTGCATTTCCAACAGGAGCTCCATTGATCATGAAAGAAAGGAACTCCTTCTCGCAGCATGAACATATGAGGAGGACACTGCATAGAGTGGAGGGGGGGTGGAAAGGCAAGGGTGTTGAAAAGTAGCCATGCTGCCATATGGTCAGTTGTATGTAAAAGAGAAACCAGCATTCCTCTTTCTACTGCCTTTGTTAGTTCCAGCCAGTCTATGGCGCATGTGCTCGGTAACTTCCGTTTCATTTACAACCCCAATTGCTCGGGACACTGACGGCAGGTGTAAATGCACTCACCCTTCTTAGGCCAGCCCATCTCTTTCTCTCAGGGACTTTCATTTCCTTGGCTTCTGCCTCCGAAGCAGGGACAGTGACAGTCTAGTGCTCTAGATGAACCCTCAGAGTGATCACAGTTCACAGGTCACACTTTGGAGGAAGGATTTGCTAACCACAAGTAGAATAAAAAAGAAAACTATGCGACATGGACAAGAGGAAAGATTTGATGACCAGGAGAAGCCATACATTTTTCTTGTTCACAAAATCAAAGCTGGTCATTTATATGTATTTTTAAATATATTAATATCTATCTATTATAATTAGGATATATATATGTGTGTGTGTGTGTGTATAAACAATTGAAGAGAAGAGGCCAGAGGCCATGAATTTAGGAGGGCAGGTGGGGGTGGGGTACAAGGGAGGGATTCGAAAGAGAAAAAGGAAAGAGGGAAATGATGTAATTATATTTCAATCTAAAAAAAGCTGGTAATTTACTTTTAATCAAACCTGATAAATATTATTATATAAGTGAGGAGTCCATTGTTTGCAAATCCAGATACTAAACTCAAACAGTTTTTACCAAACTTATGTACAAGGTCCTTAGATGTCTCAAAGAACGCGGGTTGCAGAAACAGATGGGCCTCTACTGCGCTGGAACTACTTCTCTCGTGTTGCTCTTCATGACATCAACATTGATACCAGTTTCCCTCCTCCCCAACTGAGAATAAACTTACTCAGTTCTCTTGTTTTCATGGCTGAGTATTCAGTGTGGGGTTTCTTGGCACGGCTTGGGTTAGGTGCTGTCCCCTGAAGTATCAACTGTTTCTCAGGAGAAGGGACACTAGATTGGACAAATGTGTGTTGGGTGCCAACATGCGGATGGAAGGTGGCCGCATTAGTTACTTTACATGTCGCTGTGACAACATACTCATCAGCAGCTGCTTAAAGGGGAGACTTGGGGTGTGTGTGTAGGTCATAGTTTCAGATGAGTCATTTCATAATGCTTGGTCCTATAATACGCTAAGATAAAATATCATGGTGGGAGTATGTGGTGGAGGAGAGCTGTTCACATGGCTGACCAGGAAGTTGTGTGTGTAAATTGGCCTGGGATAGTGTATCTTACCCCAATGGCCTACTTCTTCTAGCCATGTCCCACATTTTAAAGTTCCTACAACCTCTTTAAAAACTATCACCAGCTAGTGACCAAGCATTTTAAACATGAGGCTCTGGGGGACCTTTCAGATGAAAACCATCACAGTAGCGGTCACACCATAGCCATGTGTAAGTTCCTGTGTTAATTATGAGCGTCAAGGCGGGTCGGAGTAGAAAACAGTACAGGTGTCATCTGCACAGTTCAGTGCTAGTTAGAGAACTGCCCTTTGTGTGCTTATTTCCCGTACTGCTTTGCTGATGGTAGGAAAATTATGTTTCTTCAACTTGGTGTGGAATGGAAGTCACATTTGTGTTTGTGCCTGGAGGATATTTTTGGCTGGGAGAGGTTAGGCTCACACTCTACCCAGAGTGAACTTTAATGGCATTAAATACTGACCTTTGTAAGAACCAAATACAAATGGATGCTAGCCAACATCAGGATTTTGAGAGTATTGTGTTTCTCCTAATTAAAGGCTCTTAGGCAGCAGCTGTACTGAGGAAATGCTTGACTCAAAGATCAGCATCTTACCGCACGCTGATTTTCAGTGAACTATGAGCAAAGGTTTGTTGACACACACCTCTTCCAGCCACTTATGAGACTTTCTCTTCTCTGTTTCCATTTTCCACACCCTCTATTACCTTTATTGTTGTAATGATAATTTTTTTTGTTTTTGTTTTTCGAGACAGGGTCTCTCTGTGTAGCTTTGCGCCTTTCCTGGAACTCACTCTGTAGCCCAGGCTGGCCTCAAACTCACAGAGATCGGCCTAGCTCTGCCTCCCAAGTGCTGGGATTAAAGGTGTGCACCACCACCGCCTGGCTATAATGATAATTTTTAAAAGGACTGCCCCTGTGATACAAACATTTGAAAGCATCTCATTCCTATTTGTAGGTCACCAAAACAATTGCTTGATAACGCCTGGTTTGATAATCACAAGATTGCTGAAAATATTGTAGAATCCCATGATAATGCTAGAAAGACCAAGTCTTTTTCTCTGTAGGAATGCCTGCATTGATCCAAACACACAGAAAACCAGAGGACAGGTCAGGATTAGGAAAAAATATAGTTGGATATCCCCATTCACTTTGACTGCCTCCACACACAAGTCATCAGAGATCTGAGGAGGAAGTGGACAATCAGAGGCATATGAATCAACAAGGGGAAAAACACAAATAGCTTGTGAAAATATTTTGTAATATAAGAAACAGTAAATGGTTCATTGCAGATATAAAGGAAAACTTATGTTAGAGAAAAGTAGTTGACTCCAGGAATCCAAAGTAAATCTTTGAAAGCATCTGTTCCTCGTCCTCAGTAAATTTTCCTAAATCCTATCCTCTGTCAAACAAGAGGAAAGAAAAGATGATAAGGCAATAGACCAAAATTAAAAGGGAGTTTCTAGAGTGTAGAAGGAGATAGAAAGGCTTAATGAGATTAAAAACTGATGTGAATGTTTCATACGCCTTGGATTTGATATTGTAAGTTAAACAGCCACAAGAGGTCTACTTTCTAGAATAAAGTACATACATCCAAACTACGTGACCAGAGTGTGGGTCCACAGTACCTGTAGAAAAGCTGGATGCAATGGAGACTGAAATCCTCATGTTTCTGATGGAAGGATGGTGGGGCCTAGCACAGGAGAATCCCTCGAAATACTTGGGTTACCTGGTCTGATCTTCCAGCAGTGAGTAATGAATTCTGTCTCAACTTAGAAGGTAAGGACAGACACCAAAGGTTGTCTTCTGACGTCTACACAGGTGCCTTGACACACACCACACCACACACACACACACACACACACACACATAGACATACACACACACACACCACACATCACACACACACACATACCATACCACACAACAACAACAACACACACACACACCACACCACACACACACACACACCACACACACACACACACACACACACACCACACACACACACCACACACACACACCACACCACATACACACATACCATATCACACAACAAGAACAACACACACACACACACACCACACCACACACACACACATACCATACCACACAACAAGAACAACACACACACACACACACACACACACACACACACACACACACACACACACACACACCACACACGCATGCACACATACCAAGGGGTGGTGGCTAGGGAGAATGTTCAGTGGGTGAAAGCACTTGGTGTAAGAAGAGCCCTGGAGTTTGGTTTCTCATCACAACATGAATGCCTGGTGGGTGGTGGTCTGCCTGGAATTTGAGCTCTCAGAAGACTCAGACAGGGCACTCCCAGAGTGAGTGGGATAGCTAGATTAGTTGTGTGGGTAAGCTCCATATACACATGTATACCCTGTACACCTGTGTGTCCCACATATGTGGACACGCACACGTATGTATAAAGGTTAAGAATACTTGACATCAGTTTTCTTAGCAAATTTCAAGTAGACCATATAGTATTGTTGATTCTAGTTATTGTACTGTACTTTGGGTATCCAGTCTGTAGTCATAACTGAGATTATGACCTTTGATGAACACCTGTTCATATATATATATGTATACATATATATATTATATATGTATATATATAATAGGATTTCTTAAATATGCCATTTTTATGTGGTAAAAATCTAGAAAAAACATGTTTTTGTGGCCTTAAGCTTTAGGTATTATAAAAATTGCTTCTTGTGTGAGATGTAATCATAATTGTTATTGTACAACTGATAAAAATGGTGAAATTCAAGTTGGGGGGGTGGTGCACGCCTTTAATCCCAGCACTCGGGAGGCAGAGGCAGGCGGATCTCTGTGAGTTTGAGGCCAGCCTTGGCTACCAAGTGAGATCCAGGAAAGATGCAAAGCTATACAGAGAAACCCTGTCTCGAAAATCCAAAAAAAAAAAAAAAAAAAAAAAATGGTGAAATTCAATCATACATGTTGACAAACACCATCAAAGGTGTCATTTTATTGGGAATATAGCTTTTGAGATGGCTAGGGATATTTGTCTTTTAGTCAGTTCCCTGGGTTTAATGAAGAATAATGTCTTGGAATAAAACATGATTCCATACTATTTTATTATTTCTTTTCATAAAACAACATGAAGGAACTATTTTATAAAAGTAGAAATAGAAAATTTGTTATAATAGAGTTAGATTTTTAAATTTTTAAGACTCATAGGTATAAAAATCACTTTGCTACAAAACATCAAATTACTTGTTATGTAACCGCTTATAAATATTTAACTTTCTTACAATTTTATTTGGAAGTAAGAAGTTAGAAGCACGGGATATATCAGGATGCATGCTACCAAGTAGTAAAATGTTACTAGTAGTTATGCTGATACCTCAAGCTGTCCTTTTCTTTGTCACTCTGGAGGTATTCCCAGAGACTGTTGTACCTGTTTTGGTTACTAGTGCTGTGAGACAAATGGCCACGGAATTGGAGGCATAAAACAGCCAGTTTATAGATCCTTAGATCAGGAGTTGGGGAGATCATGGTGCAGATACCCCCTTTGGTGTCAAAAAGAACAATAAAGGCTTGGGTGATTCTCATACCAGTTCAGACTAGAATTATCCATATGCTACTTGTCTTGAACTGCTCATGCCACCATAACTTAATACCACATACTTGGTCATTTGTAAAGAATAGAAATTGATTTTGCATGGTTTGGGAGGTTGGGAAGCCCAAGTCCAAATGTCAGAGATTTTCATGCCTATTAAGGGTCTTTTTTCTTTGTGCTCACATGGCATGGAGGGAAGGGCAGAGAATACAGACAGTATTGTCTCTTGCACGGTAGAAGAAAAGAAGAGAGAAAACCACCTTTAAAAAGGCCCCCAACACTTCCAGGAGAAGGTTGTGCCTTCATGAGGCAATCGCTTTCAGAGTCTTCACTTTCCACCACTATTACACTGGAGATTTTGTTTCAACACATACTTTAAAATTTGCAGAGGATATTACTCAAATCATAGCACATCTTCACATATATGTCCAGTGTGTGAACAGAGATCTCTTGAAGGTTTGGTTAAGCTGAAACTGTCCAACCCAGTGTTCACATATGACCTTTCCATGGGGCTTGGCCTACAACGCTATGACCTTAGTGTAATCTGATTTCTTTCAGGGCAGAGGCAAATGGACAGAGCATTGGCTTTATGACACTGCATTGGAAGTCATGTAGCCTTCCTTCTCCTGTACTCTGCTAGATCTAAGGAGACCCTATTCCTCAACAGAAAATATGTCATGAAACCTGTGACCACTGTTTAGAAATCACCAGAGTACCATGTAAAGATTTGAAAAAGAGATATATAGAGAGGCAAAGAAAAAAAAAAGATATACAGTGGAGGAAAAGGAAGTGGGGAAGATGAGCCCTTTGATAACTTGATATCATGCCTTTTGATGTCATGCCTTTTCAATTTTTGGGAAATGTACACAGAGAAGCCAGGAATCTGAACAGCAGCTCCTTTAAAGCCGTCTACTCTCACAACCATATTGGCATATTTTTCTACACCACCAGAATATGTGGACATCATTTTAAAGCTCACTGCCTCAGGATTTTGCTTGGCAAAGCTGTCTTGTTAAAGTGTCAAAAAGACACAGGCATCCCATCCAGGGACAAACAAAGACAACATGGCAGTGGAAAACCCCATCAACAGCAGCAAAACTGATGCACCTCCACCAGAGGGAGAAGGAGGAAACATGCAGAATTTCTTTTTTTTGCAAAATCAAAACCTAGACATGGTTTTTAGTATGAGACTTCAAAGGAAAAGGATGAGATAAAAGAATTCTCTAGGCAGCAAGTTTTCATATATGAAAGGACCATCAAAATGAGAAAGAGCCCAGGAGATAGATAGTTCCTATGTTCCTGGAAGGAGCAATTGCTGAAACCCAATGAAAACACACAGTTAAGATAATAGTGAGTGTTAACAAAACCTCAAGATAAAGTGGGGATTAGAGGTGATGGAGTTGGTGGTGGCTACATGGTGTGTATGTGTAATCCTGATTGCCACATAAGAAGCAGATGAGCAGACAGCAGACAAAATTCATGGGTATGTTACAAAAGGCAGGCAGCACACCTCTATAGGTCAACCATGCACGAGTTGTGAAAATCTTTCGTGACCACAGAATTCTTGTTATCTACCTGTGTTAGGGAAAGAGACAGATCTGTGAACATATGGCTCAAACCACAAGAGGAAATTTTTGGTAGATTAAAAAAATTATACATTAAAATATATTAAATATCCTAAAACCCCAAAGAAATAATATTAAAATCAAGTTCATTAACTTTAGAACATTTGAATGAATTCTAAGAAAAAAATGGCATCAAAATAAGCAGAAGTTGTATATGTAGCTTAAACAAAAAACCTCATTCATCACAAACACCAGAGTTACTGATATGTAAAGTATACTCATACAACCAAATTATAGACAACAATTAAAAAAAGCTTAGTAAAACTACATATACAACATGGGCTTTAAAGAACAACTTTAAGTAGCAAAAAGTTACAACAAAAACATGTCCAAGGATGAGATGTAGCTTGGTGGTAGAACTCTTGCCTGCATGTGTGAGGCTCTGGTCCCAATCTGCAGGCCTCCAGAACAGCTCCCAGACAGATGCAGCATCATACTCTGTGTTGGTTACTTCTCATGTTTCTATTACCACAGTACCAGATAGAAAGCAGCAGAGAGAGGAAGGGTTTATCTCACCTCAGGGTTCCAGGGCTTCAGTTCATCATGGGTGGTGAAGATATGGCAGCAGAGTTTGTGGTCATGGGTCAAGGAATCATACACAGCCAATAGATAAGGAAGCAGAGAGTGAGGCTGGATCCAGGCAAAATATAGCATTCTCAACCCACCTCTAATGACCATCATCCCCTCATCATCCCCACATCCTAACACTCCAGCACCTCCCCAAAGAATTCTGTCAACTGGAGAGCAATCATTGAAAACATGAGTCTCTGGGGGCATTTCAGAACCAAACTGTAGCTCCTAATCCATGTTTAGAATGCATGTGATGGCTACATGAATACAAGGATAAAATGGCCAAAGGAGAATCAATTGTTTAAAGTGGTGATAACTGCACAAATCTATAACACAGTCTGTATCTGTGATTCTGTCTCTTATTTGAGAAAAAAATCTGGATCAAATATGGAAAAGATAATATTTGAAAAATCTAGATAGATGTTGGCTAAATATATATTTAGTGTTATCATTTTTCATAAATTCCTATATTTATAAACATCTCAAATTAAATCTATCTTTATTGAAATTTGTTTAAACATCCTCAGCAGAAACAAATGTTTGGATCCACATGAACTTATTTTTACTAACATTTGCTGACCCTGAGAGCTGAAGCCTCTGGATTCAAGAGCCTAGGGAGCAGAATTTGATCTGTTTCTCTGTGAGCAAAGTAGTTGTCATCTCAACCGGGAGGTGTGAAGCAAAAAACAGGCCAGCAGCTGGTCTTCTTGGACTCAGGGAAGGATTTCCTGTCGAATCAGAAGGGATCTTTCTGTTTTTCCAATGATCACAAAAAATTTGAGATCTGATTTTATTAGGAGGGCATCTAGCCGTCTAGAACATCTCTGATGAAACATCAATCCATTCAACAACAGATATTTACTGCATGTTTACTTTGGTTCTGGAGATGCACCATCCAATGAGACATGTGAAGATGTACATTTCTTTAATGCAATGAAATTTTTATTATTTTAACATCTGTTAACAAAATTTTTCTTAAGAAGTAAACTATCTTTGATAAATTATTTGACATTACTTAAAAAGTAGAAGATAACCTAAGCAAAATACAAACAATTTGAGGCAGTGAGGACCAGAATTTGGTCTGTTTCCCTGTGAGGAAAGCTTCCCTATATGAGGAAATGTGGGTCAATCTCATGTAATCCAGAGTGGCTTTGAACTCACAGAGATCCAGACAGATCTCTGCCTCCTGAGTGCTAGAATTAAAGGTATGTTCCACCACTGCCTGGCCTCTATATTTAACCTAGTGGCTTGTTCTGTTTTTGGATTTTCATGTAAATTTTATTAGTGTACACAATATATCACCATATTTCCCTTTTTTTGTCTAAAATAATAAAAGAAGGTTATAACTAATATAAGAAAAGCTATATACAAGAAGTATAATAGGTATATATAATATATAGAGTCAAGAATTGCATTAATAATGTCTAGTCCATTAACATTTGAAAGATTCAGAGAAAATACTCAATTATTTATCCTATTTTGGTGAGTCTAAAGTGTTGTACCTAATTCACTTTCTATCCTAACTTGTATTGCCATTCCAAAACAATCTTTTGATAGCTTTCAAACTTACACACTTTATACCTCTTTAGTAAGTTTCTTTTCCGAATTTGTTAACAAGAAAACCTATAACTATATCTATGTAATCTTCAACTCCCTCAGAGACTCAAGAAGGAAATAATATTAACTGAGTAAGCAGAAAGTGCAAACAAGAGACTTCCAAAAATTGTGAGGTGACAGAAGCAGCTGGTTACCTCGACAGTCACCCTAGATTCCTCTGCAGTGTTGGCACATTCATCTTTGGCCTATAGGCCTAGTGTATCTGACCAACTTTTCTGTGAAGCAGGATTTTCTGAAGGACTGTCCTACCTTGTCTTGGCAAGGTTTGGCAGTCCTTTCTTTTATGTCCTTTTCATCCATTTGGACAGCATACTGTCAGTAGTTGGTGTGAGGGCATTTTCTTGCCCAGTGGCTAACTTTTACCCCAAAGAAAGTAAACTCCATATGGAGTTTCTTCAGTGCTCATCATCTTCTCTGAAGTAGATTGGTGCTGCCAGGAGCAGACATGTCTCATTGTCATAAAAGAAAAGAAAGAAAGAAAGAAAGAAAGAAAGAAAGAAAGAAAGAAAGAAAGAAAGAAAGAAGTCTATGTTATTGAAACAACTTAAATGCCATATTCTGCAGATCCCTTAAATGTTTGAAGATGACCTGTCCATCTAAAATATATCTCCGCTTGACCTTGAAAACATAACTAATATGACTACAAGTTAGATTGTCATGAATACTAACTTACATTTTTTTATCCTAAATAGTTGTTAATAACTTTCAAGGATTAGCAAACAGCATTACATTGTTAAATGAACTGTATAGCTGTATAGGTACAATACCTTGAACAAGATTAGAAAAAAAAAAATATATATATATATATGTATATATATATATATATATATATATATGTATATATATATATATGTATATATATACAGTATTTTCTAACAAAACCAATCTCAAATTTGTATCAATATACAGAATTTGTATATAATATATAAAAATCCAATCCAATGTAAAATATTTAAAACTAGTAGTTGCCTTTTAAAAGTAGATTCAATAATCTATCTTTTTATCTTACCATATCTATATAAATCAAACTCAAATTTGTATCAATATATAATTTATATATAATATACAAAAATCCAATATAAAATATTTAAAACTAGTAGTTGCCTTTTAAAAGTAGATTCAATAATTTAACCTTCTATCCTATCATTTCTATATCTTTTTTCAGATTCAATAATCTACCTCTTATCTATATCCTCTTTTTTCTTTTCTTTTTTAAAAATAAGAACCATGAATCTAATTTCCTTTGTTTTGCTTTTTTCCTGACCATTATCAATTAACAACTTGTAACCAACCATCCTAAACAATGATAATTATCCACAACCCATTGAAAGGCTGAAAGTTACCCATCCCACTTCTTGGGAATGTGGGTGTCATGTTCTTAAAATTACTTCCTGCTGTCTGGGGGTGAAGGCATCTTTAGAGGATCCTGAAAAGGAAAATTTTGGGTTAACTGTTAAGTACTGGGAGAGGTAGCTATATCATTTGTTGTCCAGTCTCTGCATGACATGAAAGTGCAGGGCTTGTCTCAAATCCTAGCTCCAGTAGTCTGTGAGGCTGGATCATCTCAGCTAGCCACCTCAATATTGTCCTGAGTAGTTTGTAGTCCAAAGCTGATCTTTGGATGGTGTTTGTCAGCTTAATGGTGTTATCATAGTCCACATAAAATCATCATTCTGGGATTGCATCATCTTTTCAAGGACTTCAAAGGTCACTATTAGGTGTGGTCATGGTTCACTATAAAAAAATCATTTTCATGGGACTTTTTTTTGGATGATTTGTCTTTTTTCTTCATGTGTCTCATTTGTCCGGTGTCCTTCAGAAATCTTAGCCTTCATTCTCCTGGGAGACAAAAACAAAACCCTTCCCTAATCCTAGCTGTGGGGAGTTCCCTTTTGGCAAGTTATATCTGATCAAATGAAATCTTTTGTTAGTTGTATAAGTAAATTTAAATTGAATAGTCACAATGGTTGATGAACTATCACCTCTTCTAATTAAGAGGTCTCTCTTACTCTTTTTTTTTTTTTCTGAAATTTTTGTTTTATCTTCTATAGCTGTTCTATCATCCAGAGCTATATGGTTTCTTACAATAGGCATTGGGTTCTTTAATTGCTCTGGGAAGGAGTTTCTTCCACAATGTCAGGAAAGGACTGAACTGAATGTGTCATGGGATCCTGTGAGAGGCCCCTCAGGACATTTTCCCGACAGCAAAGGCAAGGGATTGCCTGTCTGTCCCTTGTTGATCTACATTCATTAGTCCAGTGTCTGCCTTTACCACTCCTTCTGCAGAATCCAGAAGAGAAGGGCGTTCTATTGGGATTATTCCTTGAAAACAAACAAACAAACAAACATTATTTCTAGGAATGCCTTGTTTACAGTTCTTTTTTAGGTGACCTTGTTTGCCACAATGGAAACATTTGACATTACTATTTTTCTTCAAACTTCTGGAAATTACCTCTCCTACCAAAGCATCATCATGGTCATGAAATTCAATATTAATTGTATCTTGGCTCCATTCCTCCAAGGGTACTGATCTTGCCTTTAACAGTCTAATTACCCCTTTGCACTGTGCATTAGTATTTTCAAAAGCCAGAGATTCAATTATTGTCTGTGTAGCTTTTGAATTTGTATCATTCTATTTACTGCTGACATCAGTCTTTGTAAGATATCAGTGAAGGTTTATTTGGAGCCCTGTATAACTTTTGAAAATGACTCAATTTTCTTTCCTACTTCTTCAATTCTGTTCCAAGCATTCAAGGCTGCCATGCGACACAAAGCCAGAGTGTAGTCATCATACAAAGATGGTTTTTTTATATCAGCATAATCGCCTTCTAGAGATCCATCTGAATCTCTGTGAGTTCAAAGCCACCCTAGACTACATGAGATTGACTCAGTCTTGGAGAGAAAACAGAGCCAGGCAGTGGTGACACACACCTTTAATCCCAGGAAGTGATAACTGGGCAGAGAAAGGTGTATAAGGTGTGAGGAGACAGGACCTAAAAGCTTTTCAGCTGAGGAGCCCCTTTTGGCTAGAGGCCTATCGGTTGAGGCTTTTGCAGGCTGAGGAGTCCTAGAGGTGAGATGTGACTTGCTCCTTTGTCTCTCTGATCTTCAGGTAAATTTTATCAGGGTACACAGTATATCACCACAGAATTGTGCAGGAAATTTGTCACTGTCAAAGTCTGTGTCCCCAGTAAATCACTACAGTGATGAAGGGAAGGACTTTGGGGACACAGCATGCATCAGGATGGTACAATGGACAAAGCTGGAGACTCGAGGTTGTATTGACTGTGGATGTGAAAGTCTTCCCTGGGAATGAATAGAAATATTGGGAAAGGGTGGTTTTGTATTTTCATTGTCTGAAAACTTGGTGGCGGAGGCCAGTGTCACTTAGGGCCTCAAAGGACAGTAGTCCTTCCTTTAGCACATTCATGAGAGTATGAGACACATGCTTGCTAACATGAAGAAACATCTGCCTAGAATTATGACCCCATGGGAGTGACAAAGACTTCCTCAGGGCTATCATGGGTAATCTGTGTATAGAAGCATGTAAACACATGTTCTGGTTTGGAGAGGTGAAAAAATCAGATGGAAAGGAATGGATAACTAGTGTAGGAGTATGATGTAGCTATTGGCAGAGGTGGCTTCATTTGAAGCTACCTCTACCCTTAATTAGCTACTTCACTGTGGTTAAGCAACTTGCCTTTTCAGTGCCTTGGTTACTGTTTATGTAAGTGTCGTTGATGTTGCTGTCTGACATCCCAGACTTGCTTGTGGTGAGGAAATGGGCTTCTAGTTGTTGATAAGCTCTGGTGTTGGCTGTCAAAAGAGGAAGATGAGCAGCCCAGCAGGACCTGCCATGTGACCAGGCTGACTCTGATATCCTTTGTTTTTAAGCATAATGGCTTCCAGGGTTTAGGGCTTTAGAAAGGAGGCTGCGAAGGAGGGATAGGAAGAATGAAGACAGGGAGGAGAGCCTGGAGATTTCTCAGCTCATCTCCTTCGACCCCTCACAGGTAAGGGATAAGCTCCTCACCTGGACCTGTATTGGAGCAGATGACTAACAGGAACTGTGCATATATGGGAACTGGCAATTTCCCATGCATCCTGTGTTAGCCTCAGAATCTCCAATGTTCTAAAGGCATGGCTTCCTGCAGAAACACAAGCCCTAAGAGCAAGCCACCCACAGGATTTAAAGTTTCCTATTAGCAAGATTTTAAAAAGTAAAAGGAATATACAAAATTACCTTTAATAATACATAAGCTAATAAATCAAAATAATCATTTGACTCTGTAATCAACATAAAATTATTAATCAAATGTTTTACAGGGTTTTTTTTGTAAGTCATTGTGTGTATTATATTAACATTGCTCATTGCTGTGGTTTGGATTTTGAATATCCCTCAAAGGCCCTTCTGCTGAGGGTTTGATCTCTAATTCTTGACCTTGCTGGGGTGGTGAAGTCATTAGGAGACTGGCCTGAAGGAAGGAAGTTAGGTCATTGTGTGCATGCTCCCAGAGGAAGGAATTTACTGTCCTGCTTCCTCTCTTTCAGGGTCTCCTCCAACAAGACCTTCTACCATGATGTGCTAGCAACTGGACCCAACAACCATGCACTGAACCCTATGAAACTTTCAAAGCCAAACTTCCCTCTTAAATTATCTCAAGTATTTTGTCACAGTGGCAGGCTGCTAACTAGTACATGTATACATTCAATATACATCATATTAAGTATTCAGCAGCACACGTAGCTATTGGACTAAGCCGGAAGAATTAGTTTTTCTACCCCACCCCCATCCTCTTTCAGCTTAGAAACTCTAGATGTTTCTAGATCATCTATTAACTCCTTATTCTAGCCTCAAATGCAAGAAATTATCCCACTACTTATGAAGTTACTTAAACCAGTTCCTCGGGGACAGGCCCTTTGAGCTAACTATGAGGACAATGTAAGTGTGAAAAATATGTTGGGGGTTATTTCACTTTTTAAAATTTTTCAGTGATGTGATAACCTACAGATTCCTACTAGTAGCTGGAATCTCTGAGAATAGGGCTTACCTATATGCTATCTCTACTTCATAGGCTCTCAGACTACCTCATGAAGATATGGTCAGTTCTCTGTTGACTAAATGATAACAGGACATGTTTAAACCAACAAGAGAAGTAATGGAATTTCTTCTGTGAAATAAGTTTAAAAATAGTGGTTGGGTTCATGGTATATGCCAGGTCCTGTGCTAATGTTTGAAGACACATTGCCACTTGGGGACATGGTTCTTTTTCTCATGGAGCTTCTACTTTGTTGGTAAAGTAAAGTTATCTGTTGTCAGGGCATCTGGTGACAGAGGCATGGCTTGATGGCTTCTGGAATGTTCTGGTTATTCTGGATGTCTGTTCTTGTCTGGGGACTCATTTGAGTTGTAGGTGAAATGGATCACACTTTCTGAGTATCCACTGCAGTAGATCAACCCATGTTATATAAACTAATACATAACCCATGTTATATAAACTAATACATAACCCATGCATATAAACTAATAGATTTTTTCCCCTTGTCCTCAGCTGCAAGCTGTGAATGTAACTTTTCTAGGAAAGGGGGCTGTTATGGATGGGAAGGTAAATGCCTCAAGATGACATCATCATGGGAAAGATGGAGACCCAAACCTAGACTAGAAGCTCTGGGAAGATGTGGGCAGAGACTGAAGTGATGACCTATAAGCTAAAGTTTGCCTAGGATTACTGACAACTTGAAGAAACCAACAGAGAGTGGTGGAACAGATTTCCCCTGTGATCGCCCAGAAGAGGCCAGCAGTGTGCCAACCCCTTGAGTTTAGACTTCTGGTCTCCAGATCTGTGAGATAATACATCTCTGATGTTTTACGCCTCCTAGCTTGAGGTTGTTACAGAACTTGCAGGAAACAGACATGTCCCCCTTTCCTTTAAAGTTTAAGCTTTGGGGAAGGGAGCTGTTGTCATCACCTTCGCTAAACATCTATTAAGCGCTCATTGTATTACTGGTACAAATGAAGATCCCTGTGTAAGATGACAGGAATATCTAAGGGTCCAACTCAGTCAGGCAGCAGTGCTTTTGAGGACCTACAACATGTTCATCATTCTTGTAAAAACTGAGGGTACGGGTGGTAAAGGGGGAGAGCAACTGTCTTTAATAAGCAACTGGATCAGAGATGGTAGCTAGAGTTTGGATCGATGGTATATGCTTTCTTGATGACCTCCCTTCCCTGGGCCTTTCTACACATTCCATGCAATGCTATCAAGACCTACTTCCCATAGCAATTACTCTCTTATGCATTGAAGAGAACTCCGGAGAACTCTGTTTTCTCCTAATTTTCTAAACTTTTCTAAAAGGTTGTTTCTTTTTGTTTTCCTTTTCTTTCTTTTTCTTTTTTTTTTTTTTTTTTTTTTTTTTTTTTTTTTTTTTTTTTTTTTTGGTTTTTTTGAGACAGGCTTTCTCTGTGTAGCTTAGCACCTTTCCTGGAACTCACTTGGTAGCCCAGGCTGGCCTTGAACTCACAGAGATCTGCCTGGCTCTGGCATGCACCACCACTGCCTGGCTAGATTGTTTCTTTTTTATGCATATTAATGTTTTGCCTGAATGTATATATGTGCACCATGTGTGTCAGAAGAGGGTGTCCAAGGCCCTGGAACTGGAGTTACAGACAGCAGTAAGTCACCATGTGGCTACTGGGAACTGAAACTGGGTCTTCTGCAAGAGCAGCAAGTACTTTTAACAAATGAACCATCTCACCAGCCTCCAACTTTGCTAAATTGTTGGTGTCAATGAGAATAATGCTTACATTGAAGAACTGTGGGAATGCCAGGCCATGGGGCATTGTAATACCAGATGTTTGCTTGAAAGCCCTGGATGGGAGGGGGGCATGTCCTGGTTTTCTTCTCCAGAATCATTGCCCAGTAGCACAGCATCAAAAATATTTGCTTGCCTCCAGGTAGAGGTCTCTCAGCCCCTGTCACACCCCTCTCTTGCAGCCTGCTTGCCTTTGATGCCATGTGCTCCCCACTGCTCTTCCCTCCTTTTCCAGCTCAGCTCCTCCTTCTGTTGTGAAATGATCTGTTTTGCCCAAGTTCTCCAAACTGTAATCTACATGTACTCAGGGGTCTCTATGTTCTACACACACACACACACACACACACACACACACACACACCTGACCACAAGGTCTTTAATGACACAGTAATATATGTGTGCCCCCGTCTGTAGATGGCAGACACCCACCAACATTTACAGGATCATGGAAAGACCAGAGAAATGATCGATCGTTGACTGTGAGCTGGGAAGGTGGGGACAGAATAGTGACATGGAAAGCTGTGCTTACAGCAGTGCCATCATTACAACGGCAGGAGTACCTGGTGTTTAATACTGCAAACTAAGCCAGAAAGTAAGAAGGGCAGTGCAGCTTTCCCCCACAGTGCCTAGAATTCCTAAATTGTTGGTCTGATGACAAGCGCAAGAGTGGCTTCTCAGGAGCCACCCCGACCGGCCACTTCTCTCCTTCTTGTCATCTCTTGGTGGCTTTATTCTTTTCCCACCTGCCATCAGATCGGAAGATTGCTGCCAGCCAAAGCAGAAGTCGCCACTGCTGGATTGGAGCTGCACACTGTTTCACCTTCTCCTTAGAAAGGAGATGAGATCGTGTCTCATCAGTCGTTCATGGGTTGTCAACGCCTGCTGCTAGCCTGCCCTGGGTGGCTCAGAGAGCTTCAGAACTCCTGGGGCAGAGGCCTGGATGGAGGCAGCAGAAGGTCCCACATGCAGCAGGTGCTTAGCAACCACTGAGGAGAGGAAACATCCAAGACGCCTTCCCCTAAGAGGTGCTGTTACCAGAAGAATGAATAGGCCGGAAATCATCCCGCCAGCAAACCTCCTCCTGTCAGCTCCAGGCTGGACAAAACAAATGCGCTTTATCTGCCAGTGAGATTGGCTTCTGAGAGTCTATGCATCATGCAGAGGCTGAGCTACTCCCTTTAGGAAGTGTCTCATCCTCTCTCAGTGCCCGTCCCTTGGCACATTCCTCCTGGCAGCCAAAGGAGTGCAAAAAAGTGGAGCGAGAAGGGGGTGGATGCTTTTCTCTGCACTGGCCTGGCCGCCAAGTCCAGCCAGGCTTTAGGTGCGGCAGGCGGCTATAGACTCTTTAGTGTACTTGCCAGGACCCCACTGACAAGCCTGCTGGTGGGAACGGCTGACCTCTAACTGCCTGCATTCGCTCCACTTAGATGATGCAGAAGAAGCTGGAATTCCAGTCTGCTTAGTGTTCTCATTGCCTTTTATCTGTGGCGAGCAGATCCGGGAGGCACATGGACCAACTGCTCAACCTCATGATGTAGAAGAGACCATCATAGGTTTATCCGGCCGTGCCCAGGTTCAGGCTGTGTCACTGCAGGCCGGCAGGCAGGTTCGGCTGGGAGGTTAAGATTGAGTTGAAAGGTTGGTACTGGGAAAGAAAGGAACGTAGGATGTATTTCTTTCTCCTGAAACTACCAACCATTCGGAGTGGGGTCCTAATAGGGACTAATGACTGCACTGGTGGCCCGCAATTCAGAGCAGAAGAATTGGAAGTAACAGGAAGAGGACAAAAAAGTAAAACCAGATCAAAATAACAGAAGCAGATGATGAGGAGAAAGGGAAGGAAGAGAGACCCACTTGGTGGTGAAGCAGGAAGCAGAAGGCACTGAAGAAACAGGACCTCTGTTCTGCTGAGGCTGCATTCTTCCTTTTCTCAAATTCTTCTATCCCCGTGTTTCACCTAGCCTGTGCAAATACATAGACAGATAACTTGTTGGCAGCAGACATCTCACATGTCAGGGGAGGTTCACCATGTACTTGCTTCATGAGTGTGTAGACTTAATGTTCTAGAATGCCAAGTCTTGTGAAAAACTCAGGAGGATGCCATTCAACCTGGACCTGCCTGGAATCAGCCCTATTGGACAATGTGTGATGGGGTGGAAAGAGTCCCAGATAGTTCTAGACTCAGCACTACCTTTAGAAAACATTGTGATGTAACTCACTTAATCTTAGATCTTCATGTGTTTAACACAAAATTATTTGTAATATCTTTTCTACATTTAAAACTGTGGCTGGTTTATGAAGTGTTGGCCAAGCAAGCACAAAGACCTGAGTTCGGATCGCCAGCTCCCACATAATACAAATAAACACAGTGCTGGGGGAAGGGACAGGTAGCCTAGTGGCCCGCCATCCCAGCTGAACCTAAGGGTTCCAGACTCACTCAGAAAAGAGGGCTCACCAATTTGGTTAGGTTGAATGGCCAGCAAAACCTGGGTATCCTTCTGCCTCTGCCTCTGCCTCTGCCTCTGCCTCCCCAGATTATAATATGCAAAAGTCCCTTCTGTAAGTTGCTTTCTTCATGACATGTTATCACAACAACAGAAAAGTAGCTAAGAGATAAGGCGGTTACCCCCTGAACCTTCTACCCATATATCTAAAGCCTTCTTTTCTGCAGGAGGAGGAGGAGCGAGGTTTGATCCCCAGGACTCATATAGTAGAAGGAGAGAACCAAATCCCTTTGGAACACACACACACACACACATACACACACACACACACACACACACACACAGAGAGAGAGAGAGAGAGAGAGAGAGAGACAGAGAGAGAGAGAGAGAGAGAGAAAGAGAGAGAGAGAGAGAGGAGAGAATAAGTAAACAAATGATAAATGTAATTAAAAAAAAGATAAACTACTTCTGAGTAAGAAATGGATAGAAAGTTTAAGGGTTGTTGGCTATTGGGCTAGAAAGGTCAAGAATCCAAAGAATTTGAAAAGAGATCTACTAAAGGCAGAAAAGAAAGGGAGTCTCTCTTGGCACAGGACCCAGAGTCTACTATTCAGGAATGACTCAAGGAGGATAGTAACTACGGGGTAGCTGCAGTTCGCTGCCACTGCCTTGACTTACAAGCACAGCTCATCCACACAGCCTTTGGGAGGGGCAGCATTTTAGAGAACAACCAGTCATGCTGAGCAGGACAGCACAGGCTGGAGAAGGACTAGTGTATGAGACAGATGGAAACAAACAGAATTTCAGATTCAACAAACATAAACTCTTGGACTACAAAGGCAACGACTAGAAAGTCAGTGTCAAGTCAGCTCTGTGCTCTCGCTGTCCTTGGGGAGACACGCAAGCTTTCTCCTGCTCTATTTGGTGTAGTCTTGGAGCCAGTTTTAACTTACTATTAAGAGACACAGTAAGTATGTTTGTTTGTAGTGCCCTCAAGTTAGTAACCACACAAAAGGATTCACCAATAAGTGGCTGGATAGCCAAACCATGGGACATCTACATAACACACTACTATTCAGGTATAGGAAAGAAATGAACCACTGATATACTGTGTCTTGGATGAACAAAAAAAAGATAAAGTGAAAACAATAATCCTAGTCTCAAAAATACACCACATAAGTCTATGTATATAACATTTTAAAGAGAATAATTATAGCAATAAAGAATGGTCAGTTATTGAATGAGTTTTGGAGACTTGAGTGTGGCTATTAAGTGGTGACATGATAGACTCTTATAAACATATAATAGTTCTTTATGATGACTGTGGTGATGGATAAATGAATTTACAAAAATCTGTATTATATATGAGACTCATAGAAACATGTGCCTATTTATATATTTATACATATATGTATATGTATGTGAATGTGTACATACATGTAAAATAGTGGAGTTTGAAGAAGGATTGTATTATAATAAAAAATATTATATCCATGTCCATTTCCTGGTTTTGAAAATAAGATTACTAGAGTTAGATGACTATTTTTTGAGAATTCCTAAAAATTTGAAACTATTTCTAAGTTTTTTTTTTTTTTTTAAAAAAAGAGACACTAAATTCTCATTCCCTGTGGTAGTTATGTTCTCTGAAGACTTTATGAAGCAGATTCAATTGATGAATACTTAATGTGATGCTAATCTTTGTCATCAATTTGACATTCCTGGGAAGAGGGAACATCAAGTCAAGAATTGCTCCCATCAGATTGGCTTGTATGTAGGATATTTTCTTTATTGGAATTGATATATGAATGCCCAGCCTACTGTGGGCAGTACATCTCTAGGAAGGAAGGCTTGAGATGTATAAGAAAACCAGCCAGAAAAGCCAGAAGGAGCAAGCCAGTAAGTACCATTCTTACAAGGTTTACCCTTCAAGCTCCTACCTGGGGTTCCTGTCCTGACTTCCCCCAAAGATGGACAGTAACCTGTAAGTCAAACGTCTTCCTTTCCCAAGCTTCTTTTGGTCATGGTGTTCATCATAGCAACAGAAAGCAAGTTAAAACACTCAGCTATTGCTCCCAGTGGAGATACAGTCTTAGGAGTTGGTCACAGTTTTGCCAGTTATCAAGATGCAACCATGTTTTCCTGGGCTTCTGTCTGTAGACAGCTTATTTAACAGCATTCTTGCTTCACTAACATTGAGCTCCCAGCCAAGAGTACTCTAACTCCCACCTGGACAAAGTTTATCTAACACATTTTCTTTAGACAGCATATCACAGTCTTCTTCAATTAAAGAAGACTTCAGAACTGCACATGAGGCCATTAAACAATAAACTCATAAATGAAAATCACAAAAACTCAATAAGTGGCATTAAGAAAGCTATGAAAGGAACATCACTTACAGAATGACAATCTCAGAGCAGATATCAGAAGGCAGAATGTTGCCTTGTTGGACCTTGTTTGGGCTCCTATTATCTGGTTATCAGGTTATCTGGTTATCCAGTTATTTGGTTATCAGGTGATTCAAATTTTGCGCTATTCTCTGAGTATTCACAAGTCACAGTGAAAAACTGTGAGTACTGGTTGAGATGACAAGTCTATATTATTGAGTATATAATTTCATAAATATGGAGTCCTCGAGTAATTAGGACTGACTATTTTGTATGTAAATATGACCATGGATGCAGAGCTACACATTTATGCACATATATTAGCTCTCTGTATCATACAGATTTCACACCTGTGGTTCTATAAAGTTTGGATTGAAAGCAACTGAACACATGCCGACTTTTTCTTGTCACTTTCCTTAAACAGTTTGGAACTGATTGCTACAGGATAAAGGCAGTCACATAATATTCACATTTCATTAGATATTATAAGTAATTAGGGGGATGATTTTAAATGGTGGGAGAACAGTCACAGGCTGTATACAAACACAATGTTACTTTACACAAGGAATTTTAACATCTGTGGGTTTGAGTACTGCACAGGAAGTGGATGAGTTTGGTGATCAATCTTTTGTGAATACTGAGAAAACATGTATACATATGTACCTTTTAATATGCTGTGGTACATGTAAGAAAGGGGGGAGCCCAAAACCACGTAAGGCGTAATAAAACATAGAGTTCATATGCTTCTGAATTCTGGAGATTTATTGTTGTGTTTAAACTTTAGCTTCTGGATAGGGCTAGCTTTTGTCAGTATTGGTCAGAAAGACCTCTAGCCATCAATCTCCTCCATGTATTCCCTTTCCTGTACCCAATCCATAAACATCTAGTTCAGGTGTCCAGTTGACCTAAAACTTTAGCTTCTTCTTTAGTGATTCATACCAGCTCTCTCAAAAACAGTGGTTAGTGGGTGCTCCCCCAGCAAGAGACAACTTTTCCATTTGATTAAGACAAATGAAATCAAACCTAAGTACCCAAGTAAGAGATAATTTTAAGCAGCAGGTAGACAAATATACATGTATATTTTTATACAGTGTAAGTATGCATGGGAAGGATTCTATTCTTTGAATGTTTGGGTCACCCCAAAATTCACACATCAATACCATAATTGCCAAGCCATATTATGAGGTGGAAGCTTTTGGGTTACATCAGGAGGCAGAACCCACATGAAAGAGATTAGTGTCTTTTCATAGTTCTGGGTAGGAGGGGCACAGGTGCTCATTCCATAATGTGAGTACACCCTGAAATGATGATGCCTATCAACTGAGAAGTGAGTCCTCACCAGACTCTGACTTTGATATCAGACATTCTGTCTCTGGGATTAGGAGAAATTATTTTGTCACAAAAGTCTGAATGAACTTGGATGAGCCTCAGAGAGAGGCATTCCTGGTACTCTTGAGGCTGTATTAAATACATACAACTGCCTGACTTAGAAATTCCCACTCTGCTGGCATTTGATTTGAGCACTGTTAATAAAAGCCAATAGCACAATTTTGTTAAAAGTATCAGCTGTTCTTTTTCTCATTGGAGCTTTGTGTCTGCAACTGTTAGGAAGAGGGACTTTTAAAGTCTCCAAACAAGAGAACAAGAGCAATCATTCTCTTTTTAGGAATCACCAGAACATTTTCCTGCCCGTATCTTTTAGTGAAGGTAAGTAATTTTGACAATCCAGAATGGACCTTCTCATTGTTGGTGACTATAATCAGTAACTCTCCATGCTAAGTGAATGGGTTTCCTACACTCAGGGTTCTTTCTAATCCTTGTAGGCAGGCACATGCTAGCTCTGGAACTCAGGTCTCAGCTTAGTGTACTTCTAAGTAGTGAGACAGGTCCAAGTTCCAGTGAAGCTGCACGTGGTTGAGTAATGTCCAGCTGTTTTTGGCTAAAAGCCCTCCAATTTTCCATGTGCTCAAGTGGAATCATTTAAAATGTAAAAATGTATGAGCATCTTTCCTCTGAATGAAATGCTATGCTTTTCCTTGGCTTAATTTCCTCTTGACATAAAAATCAAGCCTCTTGCCAATACCAGTGATTGGTAATGCTGTGCACATTGTTGGACTTACAGATTAGATAAGCATTTTGGTTTCCAGTAGTGTTTTCATGGAATTATCTCTATTCAGGTCAAATTCTATTTTGAGAACTCCAGCTGATTCAACAGCCTATAATTTGTACTTTTGGTCTCAAAGCAAATACTTCATTTAACTGAAACTGAGAGAACTGCACTTGTATTTGAGCTCTGACCCGTGTAATTTTAATATCTATTAGCCCTTACTATGGGATGTAATTGGATGGATCAGATTCTTCATAGGTTCATACAAACAGTGGGGGAAACATTCCAACCACTTTCTTTCCAAAGCAAACAGTGTGAGTCTATTGGTGTAAGCAGGAATCCACGGTTTGTCCCTATGCCCCTCACCACTTCCTTCTGCTTTGTGCTGTGAGGCCCTACATGGAGAGCAATGAAGGAAAGGGGTTGTAAAGGGATTCTAAAAAGGGCTTAATGCTGCTTTAGTGGGTCAGATGTTAACTTATTGTCACATAATATCCAACAACATAGAAATCCAGGCTGTCAAGGCATGGGGCTTCATAACCCAACACAAACACGGAGTCTACCAGAACCTTCCCTTTCTCTTGACATGGAGAACAGCTAGTTCACATAGTCACTGACTCCTTGCTAGGCACAAAAAGGTCAGAACAAAGCTTAGTCAGGAGTCTAGAAGATGAATGGCAAATATGTGACTGAAGAGTGTCGACATGAAGTCCTGGAAGTTCAGAAGCAAGAGCAGATGGAAATCTGAAGAGACCAGTCAGTCAGAAGACACAACAGGGTCTCAGGCACAGGCAGTTTTGACAAGTTCTTTCTTATGTCTGATGAAGTCCTAAGCATGCCAAACCTGACCTCAGTGTTTCATAAATACAGCATGTAGTAATTCTGGGATCAGTATTTCACCAATCCTTTCGACTGAGCTCTATGCCATTTTAGAGACCTGAGGCATACTCCCAGCCTTGTGCAGTCTCTGAACATTTGTTTTGAGTTCAGTCTGTTTCTCTTGGCCAATGAAGAAGTTGAAGTTTAGAGAGCTTCAGCATTTGTATGAGTTCAGGTAACTTTGGATGGACAAGATTCAGACTTGAAAGCATGTAAGACCTCCACATTCATGTTCTTAACCACCAGGCTCTATCAGAAAGATCTCAGTTTGAGATTAAGTGGTGTGTAATTTATGTAATTACAACTACTACCCGTGTTTATAATTAGCCAGAACCCTTTACTTGCAACAATGATTCCCAGGCTATGTTACCTTAAAGAGGAGCCAGTACATTAAGAATACAATAAAGGCTGGGTTTGGTGGTGCATGCCTTAAAGGGACTTACTTATGAGGGAGGCTGAGGAAGGCAGATATCTGTAAGTTTTAGGACAGTGAGAGATAGACAGTGAGACAGTGCCACCTCCCCCTCTACCCCAAAATCCCTCAAAACATAATAAGGAAGTCATGGTGGAAAAAACATTTTTAGTAGCTTCAATGCCATGTTCCATAGATAACTCAAATGCTGGCTTACAGAAACTATAACTCTCATAGCCTAATAGCACCTTTATCAGCCAGGTACCCCTTCAGAATATGTTGTTCCTGTTTAGTACTGCCAGTGTGGGGGCTGAGACACTCAACATTGTTTAAATTTCCTTAGCTCATATTGAGTGATTTCCTCTTGCTCCTGGTCTCCACAGCCCCTGATGATTGGTGTCTATCTAATGCATGCTGTCAATGGACTTCTTTCCACTTCCTCTCCCTGTTTACTATGTTTGTTTTGTTTTTCTGTGCTAGGCTTTCATACTTCCTACATGGCAAGATCTAGTTTGGTTCATTAAAATCCTGTAAAGGATATTCACTTTAGACATTAGACAGAATTAGTTAGGCCACCTCATAGGCTGTGGTTGGCCTGCAGAACAGTCTTTGAGCTAGCAGCATTATGACCCAGGGGTATGTCTAGGCCTATAGGCTGAAAATGGATGCCCCCATTAGAGGAATTTTGGGTGACTGTCTAGGCAACCAGGAGTCTTTGTCATTTCCAAAGTTTTGGAAGTTGGTTACAATGCTCCCCCTGTTTACTTAGACCTCCTTCTGAGGTCTTTGATGTAGTTGAAGACTAGATAGCTATAATTTTCTTTGGTTATGATGAAAATAAATTAGATGTAAAACTTTAGACTCACAAATATAGGATAAATAGAATAATTTCTTTAATTTTGCCTAATACAAATATATTTTAACTGTAATTCTTGCTTGATAACTGTTCTATTATATGTAATTTTACTATGTTAAAGTTAAAACTTTCCTTTTTGATTAGACAGAAAAGAGGAGGTGCTACGGAATGTTCTGTATGCTGTGAAAATGTGTTGCTCTGATTGGTTGATAAATAAAATGCTGATTGACCAGTAGCAAGGCAGGAAGTATAGGTGGGATAAGCAGACAAGAAGAATTTGGGGAGGAGGAAGGCTGAATCAGGAGTTGTCAACCAGGCACAGAGGAAGCAAGATGTGAAGACAACTGAGAAACGCCACCATGGCTAAACACAGATAAGAATTATGGGTTAATTTAAGAGTAAGAGCTAGTCAGCAATAAGTCAGAGCTAATAGCTGAACAGTTATAATTAATATAAGCCTCTGTGTGCTTACTTGGGGGATTTGAGTGGGAGAAATTTGTCCCGACTGCCAGCCAGCTGGGACACAGGAAAACTTCCAACTACATTTTGTGCCCAGGTATGTGAAATTCTCTTTGGTGACCTGTGCATAGACAGCTTCTCAGAAAGGGTCTATGAGCACCTTTTCCATTTAGTTGTCTTTTTCTTAATTGTCTTTAATTGAGACATACTATCTGTTCATCTTTATGGGGTACACTTATGATAATTGATGCATGCATACAATATATAGTGATTAAATGAAGGAAATTTGTACTTCCCAGCTCTTTGGTCATTTTTATGTGCTGAGACTTTATATTTTTCCATTTTTAGTTATTTTGAAATATATTGGATTTCTGTAACTTATAGTTACTCTACTGTTATACAGAAAACCAAACTTATGTCCTCCTCTCTAGCTTTGTTTGTGATCATTATCTACCTCTCTCCACCTTCTTTCCAGCCTCTAGAGACCATGGGCCTATTTTGCTCTTCTCTGAGACTGGCTGACTGAATTTCTTTAGGTAAGTATTTCTCATGGGTAATTGAATTGTGGTAGCCTGATAAGTCACCTTGAGAGTCCCTTTTAACAAATCTAGGCACATCTTAAGCCAGACAGCAGAATCTGATGTTTCAATAAGACCTTCAGCATGTCTGTATATTTTGGCCTTTATGTTTCAAAATATACGTTTTTGCAAGGCTGTATGTCTCTAGTTTCCTCTCCCCTCTAACTGAATGTGAAAAAAATCTGAAGACTGTTCTTTGATGTGGCAGAACTCAGTTCTGTCTACTCTTAATGCAGTAATCAGAACCCTGAGAATAGCCCTTCTTTTATAGCACACATGTGCTTTTAACACTTTAGTTTTGTGGGAAATGACTTAATGACATGAGGAACTTGGAAACTGACCACTATCTGCAGGGGTGGAGGGGAGCCCTTTTTCTTGATTACTTTGGTCTTTGGATTCCAGTGTTTTATACTTCTTGTCATATGGAACCAATAGCACTACAGATTTCAAAAAGACATGTCCTAATGCAATCTGAGATTCTGAGTCCTTGAGCTTTCTAATAGCACATTACGGAGCTATTAAATCAAGATGTATGTTTGATTCTTCCCTTGGTGATCTATAGTTCTTAATATGGAGATCTGAGTGTAATTGACATATAACATGCAAAGGTTAAAATTATGCCTATTCAAGCTTTGGTACATGACAGTACTGATATTGCCTGGGACTCTGTTAGGTCACTAATCACCCGACTTGATTTGATTACTACTTCTACTACTACTGACAATAGTAACTCACATTTATGTAATGCTTACCATGTGATGAAACAGGCTAAGAGGGGCTATTTTTTCACCAACATTAGATAGTAGGTAGGGGATCCTAGATTTGAATGCACACCATAGGCACGTTATTTCTGAATGCCACCTTGATCATGAAAGAGATTGCAGAAGGACAGTCACTTATAGCCAGCAAAGTGGAATTAGGGAACTCAACCAAAGGCTCTTATCATAGATCTGCAACAGATGCTTTGGATGTGATGTAATAGGGTAGACATAGACAACTAATGACCAACTGGGCTGTCCCCACACCCTAAAGAGATTTAGATAACAGATAATGTTACCTCTGTTTGGGATAAACCAGTGGTCTGAAACAGGTCCTGACTTAGTTTATCAGTCCATAAAATTAGAGTATGGTGGCTCTGTCCTTTCTGTTCCTCCATTCATCTTGGGGGAAGGTTTTACCTAGATGTGACCTCGGAGATTATCCCTTATGATAGTTCCCTTTATACACACAAGCATGAGCACTAGAGCTCTCTTTTTCTGTCTCAGAGAGAGAGAGAGAGAGAGAGAGAGAACTATACTGTCATAGGCTCATACTCATTCTAACTATGAGGTGTTTTATCATCCACTCAGTAAGTACCTACTATGTCAGGTACTTGCAAAGATGAAATGATATAGCTCCACCCTTAGAAATGCATTACAGTGTTAACAATTTTTAAAATATGTAGATGGCAGAATAGTGAGTGACATGTATTTTCCAAACTTTCATAATCAGAATGCACAAACTAAAATAACCCTGCAAATCTGGATGTAGAACACACGTGAAAAGAAGACCAATTATAACAGTTCTGAAATCTCGGCAGAATATGGTGCTGAGTATGGTATATGGTCATTTCGATTTAATTCTCATATGATTTTTATTAAAAAACTCTATTTTATCCCCACTTTACAGCTAGTGCTAATGAGACTGAAAGATATTTAAGTCCAAGTCTTCCAGCTGCACATGCAAAGTTTCAATCGAAACGTCACAACAATGCTAATTAGTTATGTCTAAGCAAGTGGAAGGGCAAATATTTATTTTTCTTTTTATAATATTATTTTACAGTTTTAAATTTTACTTTGCATGTATGTGTAAGCATGCACATGTGGATGTCAGAAGGCTACTTTCTGTAGTCAGTTCTCTTGTTCTACCTGGTTGGTTTGGGGGATTAAGCTCAGGTCACCAGGTTTGGCAGCAAGTGCCTTTACACTCTGAGCCATCTCACTGACCCTCTTTTCTCTTTTTAAAGGTATTACTTTAATTGTATAAATTTTTAGGGCATAGTATGATCATTTGATCCATATACTGTGTATAAAGTTCCAATTGGATAGTTAACATTTTTACTTCTTTAAACATTTATTCATCTATATTTAATTTTAGTTTTTAGTTAGAATACAAAATAATGGGTTTCACTATGATATATAATGATGTATGTATAAGATATGTATACTTTTCTCATACTCCCATTACCCATTTTTGTCTGCTTTCTGCCTGCAACTGGTCCTCTTATCTATCCAAATAATATCCCCCTTGGCTTTCATGTACCCCTCTCTCATATACACTAAGTTTGTAAATGTATAGTTATGGTTACATATAGTTAAATCTAGACTCTGTGTATGAAGAAAAACACATGGTATTTGTCATCCCTCCCCACCTAGGGACCCTTCCTTCTGTTAGTTCCTCCTCCCAGATTTTTTATTAATACATAATAATTACATATATTTACAGGACACACTTAAACACATGTTTGCTAATTCTAATACCCTTTATGATGTAGCTATATAGTTATATGCAAAAGTGTTCCTATGCACCTGCACATATTCAATAGCATATAGTGTTATTTTTGGAGGGGTTTCTGTTTTGTTTCAGTAGAGTGCAATCCACTGCCAAGAATCATATCTTCCTCAGTATTTGAAAAATTCCTTTTTCAGTTCATGGCAAGGAGTCACCTGCCTGAGCAAAGCCTGTTACATGCCTGACATAGTGATGGCATAGTCACAGAGGCCCCTGTTTGGCTGAGGGAGACCACAGGCTCTGGTTTGACCCTTAGCTGGGCTTGGTTTCTTACTTTCACTGTGGGACTTCAAATAAATATTATTGTTTTTCATAATAACATTTATTAAGCATCTATGTGGTTTCCAGTACTGATGGAGAGCTCTCTAAGGGGGAAGCACATTGCACCAAAGTGTTTAAGAAGCTGTGCAGGTTCATACAGCTGTTCCCAGGGCAGCAATGAGCCTGGCTATTGTGCGACTATAAAGTGCTTTCAGCCTCCCTGAAGAAAGCAGCTGTCAGCTCCCCTGGGACTGGGCTCTGTTTTTATGGATTGGGTGACTCACACATCAAACTGCACATTTGCCTCTTGTTTAGATTTTGTCTGTGAAGAAACTCGTAGAATCCAGAGAATCGCTGATTTGCCTGTGCAGGTTGTTTAACTATGAAAAGCCAAGCTCACTGGTAACAACACACACTGGATTGCTCTTCCTTCGTCTACTTTTCAACTCATTAGTCACCGAGCACCTTGTGTCAAGATTTATAGCAGAGGCTTCAGGTGGTGCAAACCGGACTAAAATAAGATTGCTGATCTTCAGACACTTGTCACCAAGGACATTATTACAGATAATTAGAAACCAAAGCGGGAAGTCGGAGGTGCACAAGAAAGGCAAGAAACTGTGACCTAGGGGACACTGATCACAGGAGGTCAGTAGACATGTCAGCATTTCCCGCATGGTTAAAATGCCCAGGAACCAAAGTAAGAATTTCATGTCAATTACTCTATGCATTTATCAGAGAACCTAAGGCCCAATGTAGCCTCCCTTCTAAGTCTGAATCAGTACAAAAAAAAAAGATGGATGGTGAACAATGATTCTTACTATTGATAAAGGCCTTGGTAGAAGGTCCAATTTCCCACCTAGATCTTGGAAAAGCCCACTTTAGAGGAAAGTGGAATGGACAGGACAGACCTTCTTAGACAGGGAATTAGTCACCACTACCCCAAAAATACACAGATATCAACAGTTCAAGATTCCTATGTCCTGGATTTTCTTGGGCTTACTGCCACTATTCAAAAATGGTGGAACAGTAGATGTGGCTTCTAACTGAACTTAACATACCAGATGTTTCCCTTCATCTCTCTGATTGGATATAACATATCAGATGTCATCTATCTCTATGGGAAGCAGGAGGAGAGGCTTGAGGTTTTAGAGACAATGTTTACATAAAAAGCAGGTGTGAGCTGGGCAGTGGTGGTACACGCCTTTAATCTCAGCACTTGGGAGGCAGAGGCAGGCAGATCTCTGTGAGTTCGAGGCCAGCCTGGGCTACAGAGTGAGTTCCAAGAAAGGCACCAAAGCTACACAGAGAAACCCTGTCTCAGGGAAAAAAAAAAAAAAAAAAAAGGTGTGGACAATGGACTTCCCCTTAAAGTTTTCTACGTTCATCTGTTTGCCTATTAAATACATGATGCTGCAGGTGTGGCTTTTAATCAGGGTAGGGGTAGCAACAACTGCATGAGCCCTTCCTATAAGTATGAAGCCCAGCATTTCTATTGAGGGAGCTCTAGAGTAGCATAGATTTTATCTCAGAAATCTCTAAAATGTTTCAGAATTGATTTTTATTTAAATGTCCTCTAATGCTATATTGTCCTAAAGGTCAAAAAACTTCACCTATTTTTGTCCTAAATTATTTCCATCCATATATAAAATATAGGCTATTAGGGTTTCTGAATTATTAAGATGCACCACTATTGACATTCATAAGTGTGCTTGAATAATAAAATATCGGCATAATAGAAGGAGAATAGGAGAATTCAAATTTGGATCTAAAACACTCTCTTATTATCAATCATCTTAGAAGTAGTTAAAGCCTTCAAATTGATTCATTTTGCAAGTTAAAGACCCAGATTCTCACATTCAAGAGAATGAGAAACAGCATGAAATTGCCATGCTCTGATAGGTTTAAAGGAACTTTAACTCATCTTTGCCTAATTTCTTATTCTGTTCTCAACTATATTGCAATTTACAGGATGGTGGGGCTGGAGGGATGTGTGCAGCTGGAATTGTGTAAGCAGATGCTGTCTGGGCAAGGCCAGCTCTCTCTGGAGTGAAGAGAGTTCTTCCAGGACCTCTGAAGCTGAGGAAGTTAAAGACAAAGTCCATAATACTTTGCTTTGAAATAAAACCAAGGACTGTCAAGTCTATCATGGCAGGGACCTCATACTCACCATATTTAGGAAGCAGGATAATTCTCAGGCTTCATACAAGTTATCAGAGGCAGCATCACTACAGCACAGTTCTGAGATGACATTCCATAGAGTCTAATTCCATGGCTTTGTAGGCAGCTTCCCCTAGAGCCTAGGCAATACTTTCTCTATTGCACACTCTGTTTTAAATACTCATCACTGGTTCTTCTTGACATGTGTTCCTAAACATCTCCAAGTTTTCCGCAGTGTTTGCTCCTGGTTAGAAACTCTCAGCTTTCTTTCACTGTAGACTTGATACTTGTGGTGTGGATTTACAACAATGACCTGGATTCTGACTTTCTTTGGAGGGATCCCGGACTTTGCTTCAGTGCTGATACAGCTCTATGTCAGAGAGATTTCTCTGACACCCAGTTACAGGTGAGCCACCTCTCCCACGAGTGCTCTGAACAGAGCACTTCAGTCTGAGTCAGCTTTTTATTTTGGCCTTCAGGATCTTATTTGTGTCTTATACCCACTTTGTCTATGTTCTAAGACTGTGACCTTCTTGTGGTGAAGGCCTTTCTTCCTCCAGTGAAATCACCTCAGTTGCTTGTGTTCATTCTCAGAATAGCAATGCCCACCGAGGCTAGGACCTGTATCTAGGGCCCTCAAACCTGCCTTCTGGAATTTATTCACTTTCTGGTACTAACACTGGAATGCTACATAAATATTATCACGGATCAGCAAGTCTCAGAAAACCCAGACTTACACTCAAGAATAAGGTTGCTCATTGTCACCCCATTTGAATAATGAGATTAGTGGAACTGTGACCCTTGGGGGTCAGCACCAGTCTCTGAAGCCATTTTTCATTAAATAAACGTAAATTACAAATTAAAGGAAGAAGATGAGCTCAGAAAGAAAATTTTCCTAGAAATAATCTCCTTCAAGTACAAGGAAGCAGCAATTTACTGCCCTGAACTGCCAAGAATCACTTTTATGGAACTGGATCCATGGAGACCTGGCAGTGGGCCACGTAGTGTTGTGAGTGGTAGAATGTGCACTTGACCCCTCTACTCACTTGAGCTGGGTGAAAAACAATGCCTGTTGCCAGCCTGCACCCTATCGGTTACTCAGAGAGTATTATTACTCCACTTGAGAATTACTTTCTAAAGGAGGGACTCCAATTAAAGATAATTTCCAATGCTAGAGTTTAAAGACATGCTGTTCATCTACTTTTCTGGCACCCTTCCTTCTCCTGTCACTCCCGTTTGGTTCTTTTGTAGCACTTAATGACCCATTGTGAACAAGTCAGTGCTGAACCCTCTACTTGTAAAGTTTAGCAGGCATACTATATTAGATGCATCGAATCTTTTAATTTTGGCAATAATTCTACCAAGATTCTTAACTGGAGAGTTTTTCCAACAAAATCTGTACATTTTCCTAAAGCAATATCACTTTGGGCAGAGCATCCATGGTTCTAGAGATCCACAGTTGTATGTGGCTAGTGTCAAGTTGAACAGGATGGAGTTGGCTAGCAACAAGCATACTTGAAGACATTGCACCTACAAGCTCATTAGATAATGATGCTCATTCCTCTTCAAATATTAAACAAGTTCTCTATTTCAAGCACTGTGGTAGATGTTTGATTTACTTTGATAAGAGCCTAAATATGTCACAGTTTTGGCAATTAGACAAATCAAAACTTTTTCAATAGCAAGCTCTTGGAGTATTGGGTGACTCTTCCCCTATATCTTCATTACTGGATTGCCTTATAGGTGGACCCTCTTTGGAAGCATCTCTGAATATCTCAATAGTGCACTCAAAACTCCTTCTCCATTTGTTCTCATGATATTAACCAACAATTAGGCAAGGCAAGAATTGGTGAAGACACCCAACAATACAAACTTTATATGATTCTGATTGATGATATTATAAATATGTGCTAAAATGGTGATGAATAATCCTTATTGGAGTGAGAATAGAGTCACAGGAAGGTGTTGTACCATTAGGATAGATCTTAGACATTCTGGAAATCTAACTCCTGGTATGATTCCAAATCCATGAATTGATCTGCTTAATCATTCACAGATAAATTACCTACTCAAAAACTATTGATTAATTGGCTACTAGTCATAAATATTATAATAGGAACTTATCTTAGCTAAGGTTTCTATTGCTGTGAAGACACACCATGACCACAGCCACTCCTAAAAGGACAACATTTAATTGAGTTGTCAGCTTACAGTTCAGAGATTCAGTCTATTATTGTCATGGTGCAGAGCATCGAGGTCTACAGACAGACATAGTGCTGGCTACATCTTGATTGGAAGGCAACAGGAAGTGGACTGTGATACTGAGTGAAACTTAAGCAAAAGATATCTCAAAGCCTGCCCCCACAGTGACACACTTCCTTCAACAAGGCTACACTTCCCAATAGTGCCACTCCCTATAGCTTATGGGGGCCAATTACATTTGAACTACTACAACATTGCAGATATAGAGGTAAGCAGGACAGATTTGGCCTGTGTTCTCATAAATCTTATAAATAAGGAAGTGAAAATCAACATTAAACAGAATATTATACAGTTAACTTTTAATTACACAGACAGTGAGATTGTTAGTGGTACAAATAATGGGGGAAAATCCTTCCCTGGTCTGAAGAAGTCAAGGAAGTTTCTCTGAGACAATGAGGATGTATAGAAAGAATGACATAGATGGAGGGAACTGTGTATCCATAGGACAGAAGAAGCAGGCTGTATCAAAAATCTAGGGTGACTGACATGCTCAGTAAAACATAACATTTTTGGGGAAGAAGTGAGTAGACAGGGATTTAATTCTAATTAGATACTGACTTATTTTTAAATTACAAATAACTTGTTATTTTTATTTCTATATTAAATGTTTCTCTATGCACTGTTCTGCAGAAAGGTTTGGCCTATGGAGAAGGTAGACTTCAGACCTTGGCTTTTGAGCCCAACATTGACTTTATAAAACTATCATTAATTACTGTCATTATTCAGTTTATGAATACATGGCATACCTCATACCATTTACCCCTTAGGTTTTTAAATAGTCATAAGAACTGAGTTGTAAATCCCATGGCTTTGGATTCAAAGGATCACAAATGAGAAAATAGAGGTCTTTTACCTGGAAATACTGACTCAAACCCAAAGGAAGGCAGCACAAAGGTTACCCACTCACAATAGTTTAGAAAGAATTTGCTCAAAGATGTATGAGAAGGTTTTGTCAGGAAAGGGAATGTCTTTGTATTTTACTATGGGACACCAAGGAGATGGGGAGAAGATGTAACTAAGACACACTGGGTCTCTAGAAAGTGTCAGCAACCCTAACTCCTCCAGGGATTCATGAGAGGAAGGTCAGTGACCTCAACACTTAAGTCAGGGGAGGGAGGATTTCCAGAGTCCATGGTCCCTTTGCTCCCTGTTGCTCCACTCACCCTGCACCTGATCAGTCATCTGCTGTGTAAAAAAACCACTCCAGTTATAACCAATCCTGGTTTTCAAGGGTAAGAGGTCAGGAGGGGCTCAGCCTAGGACATTTTGGTACAAGATCTCAACCATGCTTTAGATCACTTTCTGGAAGTGACATCCATCACATCAGCTTGCATTCTCATGACCAAGATTTGCTCAGGTAGATACTCCTAGCTCCAGAAAGTTTAACAAATATGATCTATTTGTGGTATTTCAGATAAAACAGACTTCCTATAACTAAGGATAAAAAGCAAAATAGATTGTGGCAGATGATGACCAGTCCAGACTTTATTATATAAATCAAACTGGATTATCTGGAATGAATGATAGATTGTGAAAATATGGGTTAAAGGTGATAAGTACATGGACCAGGGTAGGAACAGAGATGGAAAGAACCATGCTTGGTGGTGACCTGGAAGAGACAATGTATTAAAGAGGACTTCTGGAATTCAGCCCCCAATGACTAATGTGTCATTATGAGGACAGGCACCAGTACCATTTGCTGAAATAAAAAATTACTAGGAACAGACACTGTCTGGAATAAAGTAATAGTTCCAATAAAGCCTGTTTGGGATGTTTTTACAGCTTCCAAAAGACACACAATGTAAGAAGTTGGGTATTAGGATATGAAGCTCAGAGATGTCTCAATTGAAAATACATATTTACAAGGGATGCAGGTAGGCTGACTGTAGATCTTCACCTCTCCTTCTGCTCCTCTAGACCTGATCCCTACAGTCTCATCCTCAGCTCTGTAGCAGAATATCTGCTATACTTTCTTTCTCCTCTCTGACTCCATCCCCAATGGATCACAAAAATCTTCTCCTCCAACCTTCCATCCCCCAATGTGTCCTATTATTCCAGCCTCTAACACCAGCAGGAATTCACTAAGAATACACCAGCTGAGCAAGCCAGGCAAACAAGTCCACAAAAAATTCCCTACCAGGCATCACACAGCCATCATACTCTCCTAAAACCTAGAAAGGAAAGAAAACCAAGGAACAACACAACCACTCAACAAAGACAAAACCAGAAAGCAGCACCTAGACTAATGATTATCCCAAACCCAGATGCCGAAACACCAGCATAAAAACACAATACCAACCAGGACAATATGTCTCCACTAGAACCCAGCAACTCTACCACAGTAGTCCCCGAATAGTAAAACATAGCTGAATCCCAAGAAAAAGACCTTAAAACAGCCTATATGAAGATGACAGAGGCCTGGAAAGAGAAAATTAATAAGTCCCTTAAAGAAATTCAGGAAAGCAAACCAAATAATGTAAGGAAATGAATAAAACTGTTTAAGACCTGAAAATGATAATAGAATCAATAAAGAAATCCCAAACTGAAGAATTCTGAAAATGGAAAATTTAGGAATTCAACAAGAGCTATAGAGGCAAGAGTCAGCAATGGAACATAAGAGATGGAGGACATGATCTCAGGTGTTAAAGATATAATACAGAAATGGATACATTGGTCAAACAAAATTGTTAAATCTAAAACCTCCTTACACAATACATGCAGGAAATCTGAGACAGTATGAAAGGAACAACTATGGGAATAATAAAGAAAGATGAAAGAGAAGTAAACCATGTCAAATACCCAGAAAATATTTTCAACAAAATAATAGAAGAAAATTTCCCTAACCTAAAGGAGGAGATACCTATAAAGATACAAAAAGCATCACCAAATAGTTTGGACCAGAAAAGAAAGTCTTCATGGCATGTAATAATCAAAACATTAAACATAAAGAAAAAAAAGGAATATTAAAAGCTGAAAGGGAAAAAAGACCAAGTAACAAACAAAGGCAGATATATTAGAATTGCACTTGACTTCTCAATGGAGATTGTAAAAGACAGAAGGGGCTAGACAGATGTCCTGCAGACTCTAAGAGACCCCAGATGGCCAGTCTAGATTATTATACCCAGCAAAACTTTCAATCACCATAGATGGAGAAAATAAGACATTCCACAATAAAGCCAAATGTAACCAAGATTTGTCTACAATCCAGCTCTACAGAATGTGCTAGAAGGAAATTTACAACCTAAGGGGTTAACTAAACCCACAAAAACACAGAGAATAAATATTCTCAGACAGCAAAATCAAAAGAAAGGAAGCACATATGTTCATGTGCACAAACACACACTGTCACCACTACCACCCTCAGCAACAACAAAATAGCAAGAGTCAACAATCATTGGTCCTTGATATCTCTTGATATCAATGGTATCAATTCCCTAGTAAAAGACACAGACTAACAGAATAGATGTGAATTCTAGCTTACTGTTCCACACAAGAAACAAACCTCAACATCAAGGATAAATATTACCTCTGGGTAAAAGTTTGGGAAAAAATATTCCAAGCAAATCGTCCTAAGAAACAAGCTGGTGTAGCCATTTTAATATTTAACAAAATAGACTTCAAGCCAAAACAAATCAGAAGAGATAAGGAAGGACACAACATACTCATCAAATGGGAAACTCCACCAAGGAGACACTTCAATTCTTAATATCTATGCCCCAAACACAAGGGTACCCACATTTGTAAAAGAAACACCACTGTAGCTTAAATCACATATTGACCCTCAGGAACTGATAGTAGGAGAGTTCAATACCCCAAACTCATCAACAGACAGTTAATTCAGACAAAACTAAAGAGAGAAATGCTGTAGCTCATAGATGTTATAAACCAAAAGAACCTAATATATATATATATAGAACATTTCACCCAAACACAGAAGAATATACCTTCTCCTCAGCACCTCATGAAACTTTTTCCAAAACTGATCACATGTTATGACACAAAACAAGTTTCAACAGGTACAAGAAAATTGAAATAACATCCTGCATCCTATCTGTCCACCACAGCTTAAAACTGGATATCAACAACAGAAACTCGCAGGAACTGAACAACTCACCATTAAATGAAAAATGAGTAAGACAGGAATTAGGAAAGAAGTTAAGGACTTTTTAGAATTGACTTAAAGTGAATACATGACATACCCAAACTTATGGAACATGATGGAGGGGGTTCAAAGAGGCAAGTTCATAGCACTAAGTGCCTTTATAAAGAATTTGAAGAAATCTCATATAGCAACTTAACAGAACACCTGAAAGCTCTAGAACAGAAAGAAGAAATCACACCCAAAAGAAGAAGATGATAAAAAACAAACTGAGGACTGAAATTAATAGGATAGAAACAAAGAGAACAACACAAAGAATCAGTGAAATAAAATACTAGTTCTTTGAGAAAATGAATAAGATTGACAAACCCTTATACAAATTAACTAAAAAGTCAGAGGAAGAATATCAAAATTAACAAAATCAGAAATAAAAAGGGGAACATAACAACAGATATGGGATATCCACAAAAACATACTTTTAAACATATTTTTAAAACCTGTACTCTGCCAAATTGGAAAATATAAAAGAAATGAATAATTTTCATTACAGGTACCACTTACCAAAGTTAAGTCAAGATCAGATCAGCAATTTAAATAGGCCTATAACTCCTAGTGACATAGAGGCAGTCATTAAGTCTCTCAACCAAAATAAATCCCAGAGCCAGATGGTTTTAGTGCAGAATTCCACCAGACTTTCAAAGAAGAGTTAATGCCAATACTCCTCAAATTATTCCACTAATTGAAGCAGAAAGATTTTATGAGGCCACAATTACTCTGATACTCAAATCACATAAAGACCAAACAAAGAGAGAATTACAGATCTATTTCCCTTATGCAAATAGATGCAAAATACCCAATAAAATCCTTGGGAACCAAATCTAATAATACATCAAAAAGATTATCCACCATGTTCAAGTACGCTTCATCCTGGAGTTGGTTCAACAAAAATCAACAAATATAATACAGCATATGAACAAACTGATAGAAAGAAAACTACATGATCATCTCATTAGATGCAGAAAAAAATCTTTGAAAAAAAATCCAACACTACTTCTTGATAAAAGTCCTGGAGAGAGTATAACACAATTTGCTAAATGATCATCTTAATAAAAACCCTGAGCCAGATATAGGGGTAAAAAGCTGAGAGATCAGAAAAGCAGAAAGAAGCCAGCCATGTCCTTACCACTTGGAGATTCTCCACCAAAGAGACCTACTTCCTGTATACACATGCTTATATGCCTTTCTGTTCTGCCATCTCATTTCCTCCTTCTCCCCAGTCACATCACTTCCTCTTCCTGCCCAGCTCTGTCACTTCCTGTCTGTCTGTATAGACCTTCAGACCTCCATGGTTACTGCTGGGATTAAAGGTAGTTACCACCATGCCTGACTCTGTTCCCAGTGTGGCCTTGAACTCACAGAGATCCAGATGGGTCTTTTTCTTCTGAGTGATAGGATTAAAGGCATGTGCTACCGTTGCCTGACTTCTATGTTTACTATAGTGGTTAGCTTTTTCCTCTGATCCTCAGAAAAACTTTATTGGGGTACACAGAAAAAAATATCACCACAGGAGATTAGTGACATGGGGACACACCTAAACAAAATAAATGCAGTTTACAGCAATCCCATAGTCACTTAACTGAAATGGAGAAACACATGGATAGGAACTCATTGCAGTTCCATCAAGAACAAGACAAGGCTGTATTCTCTTTCCATACCTATTCAATACAGCCCTTGAAATCTTATGCAGAGCAATAAAATAACTGAAGGAGATTAAGAGCATACAAATTGGAAAGGAAGAAGTCAAAGTATCATTGCTTGCACATGATATGATAGTTCAGGGAACCCCACAAAAATGGAGATTAAAGGAGTGTGGGAACCAGAGGGAACAGAGGACACCAGGAGAACAAGGCCCTCTTAAAGAACTCACAGAGTCTGAAGCAGCAAGCACAGTGTCTTCACGGGTCTGCCCTGGGTGCTCTGTGCACGTGTTATAGCTTTTAGTTTAGTATTTTTATGGAACTCCTGAATGTGTGAACGGGTGGGTCTCTGCTTCTTACCCCTTTCGTATGTATGCCTTCTTCTTCTGTTGATTTGTTTTAACCATATTCAATGCGATGGTTTTTGTTTTATCTTGTTATATTTTATTTTTGTTTAAAAAGGAAGATATATATTTTGTCAAGGACCAAGATGTCAGGAACCAAACATGAACCATGGAAAAGTACTAGCTAGGCCAGGGAACAAGTCATAAGACCACTGCCCTTCCCCAGAGCAGTAACACCTGTTTGCTAACCAGAGGCTCCCAAAGATAGGAACATTCCACAGTCAGGTGCCATGGCAACTGAATGTAAAGAGCATTCCATGGTCAGGTGGCCTAGCAACAGAATAAATGGGCCCTGACCAGTGACCTTAGCCAACATCTTGCAGTTGCACGACCTGCATGTCTCCCATGATCTGCACCCCTTCCACGTCTCTTCCCCTTCCCTCTTTCCTCCCCCCTCCCCTCCTATGCTATATAAGCCTTGTGGAGAAAAATAAAATCTGCAGCTTGATCAGAATCTTGTCTTGCTGTCGTCCCTCATGTCCTCTGTCTCTTTCATTCGTTCCCACAGGTGGGTCGCTCCCATTGAAACCTGGCTGGTCAGGGCATCTGGCGCCCAACGCTGGGGCTCGACCCTCACCTCGTCGGGAGTTGAACATCCTTCTCCAGGGAAGTCCAGATGTCTGGTGGAGATTTGAAGAGATCGCCTGTCAAGACCGCCCGACTTGGCATCCTAGTGATCCTGAGGAGAGTGGGAAGGATGAGGTGAGACTGAGCTACAGACTTTGCCATGGGACATGGAACTTCTTCTCATGATTTGCCCATAAAGGGCTTTAAAGAAGCCCTCCAGACACGAGGGATAAGGGTTCATAAAAAAGATCTCAACAAATTCTTTAGTCACTTAGAGGACTGTTGTCCTTGGTTCCCCCAAGAAGGAACAGTTGATGAAAACCATTGGAAAAAGGTGGGCAACTGCCTTAGGGACCACTACCGAGCCTTTGGACCAGATAAAGTCCCTGTCATAACCTTTTCCTATTGGAACCTTGTTAATGATATTCTCAGGACCCAAAGGACCTCCCCCTCCCCTAACATTGAGTTGGTTATTTCTCAGGGGGAAAAAATCATGAAAGAACAGTCTCACCCCACCCCACGATGATTCACATCCTCTCCACTCCCCCTGACCCCCTTCATGAGCGCCCTCTATACAGGAGATTAAAAATATGGAATAAGGAGTCCAATCACCCCCACCTCAGTCTATCTACCCCTCCCTCCAGGGTCTTGACCCAGCCCCCCTTAACCCTGGCAATGAGGCCAGTCCAAAAAAGGAGGTCACCAACTTGGCCCCCTTAACCTCCCTCTCACAAAAGCCACCCCAACAAAGATAACATATAATCTTACTCAGCCCCCTCCTTATGATGCCCCCTCACTGCCCCCTTCTGTGCCCCAGTCATTGAGGCCCCTGCGGGTTCACTGCCAGCGCTCCCAATGACGACCCCCAATGATCCAGAAATCCTCCCTAATGTTGTAGCAGAATTACAGTGCCTGCAGGGCACACTTCGGGCCATAGACAACACCTGGCCCTTCTAAAGGAATTACGCTCCCTTGATCAGGAGCTCTCTGACCTCTGCCGGAGACGGAGGAGTTGCCTCCCCTTGAAGAGGAGGAGGGAGAGACCCCCCCACAAGGAAGAGCCCCTGTTTACAGGCTCCAGAGCCAATCAGGGCCCCCCACACGGTCAGTCTTACCAAAATCTTAGCTTTCGCTTTGTTGAGCGACTTAAATCAGCCTGCGCTCAGTATGGCCCCACTGATCCCTTTACCCTTGCTATTGCTTGAAAATCAGAGCGAGGCTTGGCTTACACAAAATGATTGGTATTTTTTGGCCCATGTTGCCATGTCTGGGGGAGATTTTGTCTTATGGAAAACTGACTTTTCAGAAAACTGCTGACAACCCTTCCTCAAAACATTGGACCATTAATAAACTTCTTGGCAAAACTCCTTAAGACAAAATGAGGTTCAGGCCACCTTTCCACCTGGCTTATTGGCCCAGATTCAGGTCGCTGGCTTTCGAGCCTGGAAGCAGCTTCCCCAAAAAGGTGCCTCTACCACCTCATGGCCAAAGTGCATCAGGGACCAGATGAGCCCTATAGTGATTTTATATCCCATCACAATGATGCCACTGAGTGCCTCCTGGGCTCGGGAGAAAGCGAGAGAGTACATTTGTTAAACACCTCGCCTTTGAAAATGCAAACCCAGCCTGTCAGGAGGTCCTTTGCCCCCAGAGATAGGGCTCCCCTTTCTGAGTATGTCCACCTTTGTGAGGGAGTTGGCTCCACCCATACAATAGGTCTGGCTATTGGTGCAGCCCTAAAGTCAGTGGGCACCCAAGAATTGAGATCCCAACAAAGTCGCCTTTGCTTCTCCTGTAAACAACAGGGACATTTTGCGCGGGAATGCCCCAAGCGGATCCCTGCCCCCTCGGGGGGCACGGCTGTGGTATCCCAGCTTGGGGTCACCACTCGGCCGCTACCAACCACCCCATGTCCCAGATGTGGCCATGGCCTTCATTGGGCGAGAGAATGTAAATCTAAAACCGATGTTCATGGTTGCCTGCTCCCTCACCGCCCGTCGGGAAACTTTCTTTGGGGCCAGTCCCTGGCCCCTCCGCTCCAGGGAGTGCCCCATGGGGCCTCGCAGGCCACTCCCCAACTGTCTGCTCCCTCCAACGGGCAACTGCAGGCAGTGCAGGATTGGACCTCTGTGCCACCACCAACACAATACTAGATCCATCCCAGGGTCCCCAAGTCATCCCTACTGGGATTTGGGGCCCCCTGGCCCCAGACACCCATGCCCTTATCCTTGGCCATGCCTCATCCACCTTAAAAGGTGTCCAGGTCTACCCAGGAATTATTGATAATGACTATACAGGAGAAATTAAGATTTTGGCCTCGGCACTCCAGGGTCTTGTTGCCATCTCTTGCGGCACCTGCCTTGCCCAGCTGGTTATCCTCCCTGCGCTTTCCTCTGATAATCCTGTTCAGTCCGCCCAGCCCTGAGGAGCTGCTCAGATTGGCTCATCAGAGGCCTATTGGGTTCAGCCTATTTCTCACTCTCGACCCACACTTACCCTTAAACTAGATGGCAAAAAATTCTAGGGGATTTTGGATACTGGCGCTGATGCCACTGTAATCTCCCAAGACCATTGGCCTGCCTCCTGGCCCCTTACCCCCTTCCTCACTGACCTCAAGGGCATAGGTCAATCCAGTAACACCCTCCAATCCTCTAAAGTTCTGGCCTGGACAGATGAAGAGGGTAATCAGGGTACTGTCACCCCCTCTGTGGTCCCTGGGCTCCCTGTCAACCTTTGGGGTCGAGATATTCTCTCCCAAATGAAGGTCATCCTCTGTAGCCCAAATGAGGTGGTTACCCAACAAATGTTATGCATGGGCTTCATCCCAGGAAAGGGTCTCGGTAAACTTCAACAGGGCCGAACCCAACCCGTTGCTCCCACTAATAAAACAGACAGGCTTGGTCTTGGCTTTGAGGGTTTTTAATTGAGGCCATTGCTTCCCCTGTACACCATGCAGATAAAATCACTTGGCTTACCCAAGAACCTGTGTGGGTAGACCAGTGGCCTTTGCCACAAGAAAAATTACAGGTGGCAGAGATGTTGGTACAGGAACAGCTCGCTGCCGGTCATATTGAACCATCCAATTCCCCCTGGAATACGCCCATCTTTGTCATAAAGAAAAAATCTGGGAAATGGAGACTTCTCCAAGACCTGCGAGCCATTAATAAGGGATGCAGCTGGGTGCCCTCCAACCAGGCATGCCCTCACCCATCGCCATCTCCGAGGCCTATCATAAAATGGTTATCGATTTAAAAGATTGCTTCTTTACCATTCCCCTACATCCTGATGATCGAGCTTATTTTGCCTTTAGCCTCCCTCGGGTTAATTTTCAGGGCCCCATGCTCTGTTTTCATTGGCGCGTCTTACCTCGGGGAATGGCAAATAGCCTGACTCTCTGCCAAAGTTCATGTCCCAGGCAGTTGATCCCATATGCCAAACATGGCCCTCTACTTACATCTTGCATTACATGGATGACCTTCTTTTGGCCGCCCCTAGCTCCTCCATTCTAGAAGCAACTTTCCAAGATCTGTCACAGGGTCTTTGTGCTGCTGGCTTACAGCTTGCTCCAAGCCCTTTAGTTATCTGGGCCTTGAATTACATACCAATCAAGTCTTTGTCCTGCACATCCAGCTGTGGACAGACCTTACCACCCTTAATGATTTTCAAAAACTTCTCGAGGACATTCAATGGCTTCAGCCATACCTAAAACTCCCCACTGCTGATCTTCTACCCCTCTATGAAATTCTTCAGGGCCCCAGTCAAAACCGCCGAGGACTAGACCTCCTCTTTTTATAACATGGAGGCCTCTGTGCCACTCTTAAGGAAGAGTGTTGCTTCTATACTGATCACACAGGAGTAGCAAGAGATAGCATGGCTAAGGTCCATGAAGGCTTAGAGAAGCACAAAAAAGAAAGGGATCAAGAGCTAGGCTGGTACCAAAATTGGTTCTCTACATCTCCCTGGCTAACCACCCTCCTGCTGTCCCTCCTGGGACCCTTGGTTGGCCTCATTCTTGTCTTGCCATTCGGCCCTTGGACTTTGTCTCTACTAACTCAATTTGTGCACAGTCAGCTGGCTGAACTTCAGGCAAAACAAATTCAGGTTTATTACCATCACCTAGACCTCTGTAAATGTGGTCTCGATGAACCAGATACAGACTCCATATCAGCACAGAACCCTCTGCCCAGGGGAGGATGCACCTGTGCCTGGGAGCTGGAGCCCACTGCTTAGGGGATTAAGGGTGCATCCGGGACTGCAGAAGGCAGGGAGAATAAAGTGCTCCACCATCCTGGGTGCCTTAGATGACATGCTCTATTGCACAGCAGTTATGCAGACCCTATACTCTTCCCTCCCGGATTAAAACCCACCCCCTGTAAAAAAAAAAAAAAACTGCATTGTTTCAGCTTCCTTCAGGACATGTGGGAACACCTACATGAACCGACGATTAGCAACAGAACTGAACTTATCAGGGATGGAGCCTCTGTCACCCCTCCCCCATCATGGCAAAACATTTGGGCCTCCTTTCTTTGTTTTGCTATATGTATAGAAGGGGGAGATGTCAAGGACCAAGATGTCAGGAACCAAACATGAACCATGGAAAAGTACTAGCTAGGCCAGGGAACAAGTCATAAGACCATTGTCCTTCCCCAGAGCAGTAACACCTGTTTACTAACCAGAGGCTCCCAAAGATAAGAACATTCCACAGTCAGGTGCCATGGCAACTGAATGTAAAGAGCATTCCATGGTCAGATAGCCTAGCTATGGAACAAATGGCTCCTGACCAGTGACCCTAGCCGACATCTTGCAGTTGCACAACCTGCAAGTCTCCCACGTCTTGCACGCCTTCCACGTCTCTTCCCCTTCCCTCCTTCCTGCCCCCTCCCCTCCTATGCTATATAAGCCTTGTGGAGAAAAATAAAATCTGCAGCTTGATCAGAATCTTGTCTTGCTGTCACCCCTTGTGTCCTCTGTCTCTTTCATTCGATCCCACAGGTGGGTCGCCCTGTTGAAATCCTGCTGGCTGGGGCAATATTTGCCTATCAGCAAATTAAAGGCAATTGAAGAATTGAAGAATTAGTATGGATCATATAATATAACATAATCCAATGAAGTGATCACATTTTATAATTTTGAAGAGATTAAACCAACAAAGGAGACAAAAAGGAAATTTTAGAATATAAATCAGAAAAACAGACTGTAAAGTTACATACAAAACATGGGAGACAAAATTCCAGGTAGGAGTCAGTAGGAAAGCTGAGTTGTTCCCAGCGGGCCTTGTGATGTAGAGACTTTGGCAGGAGCGACATTTGGGACCTGATGGAGGCAACAGGCTACAGCAAATGGAGTGAAGAATTATGCAGAGACCATGACAGAAGTCCACTCTCCCTGTAAGGGAGGAAAGCTATCTGGGAATGGGGGAGAGCTGGAAGGAAGACTTTTTAATGTGGTTTCAAAAACAGAAATTAGGAAAATTCAAATATTGTTTTGTTACCTTGTCTATAAATTAAAGTAATATGACATTTATAAGAACATTGATTTTGACTGGTATTTAAAATGGTGTCAGCATTCTTATCAGGAACACATAACTTAGGAATGTTTGGGGTAGCATGCTGAAGCTTTACTAAAATCCATACATTCACATTGAACAATGGATACACATTTTTCATTAGTGAATGAAGAGAGTTCATCATATATGGATAGGCTAGAAATATTATTAATATAAAAGTGTTACAGTTCTTGCAAAAACAGAAATATAAAGATATGTCTAGCTCAACAGCCATATCCTTTGGGTTCATGTCTGAACCTGAATTTTGTAATTGTCCCACACTGAACTGTGAGAGGAGGGTAAAACTCCCATGGCTCAGGCACGTGCTCAAAGGTCCTACCACTTAATTCCATCACTTCATCACATAAAGTCTGATGCTTGAATCTCAAATCCCAGAGGGACATGTTAAAATCATAGCAGAACCATCTAGATCTTTCTAAGAGATGTGAGTGACCTTACCGAGGTGTGCTATTGTAAAAATATATTATTATTGTATGTGTGTGTGATGTGTATTTGTGAGCATGAGCACTCAGGGCCACAGCATGTGTTGTAACATGAATTGCTAAATGGTCTTATTGAAAACAAAAAAAAAAAACAAAAAACAAAAACCCAGAGTCAGGTATTGGGTTTCAGAATACTGAAAGATCAGAGAAGCAGAGCAAGCCACAGCCAACTTCACCTTGCCATCTCCTCAGCTAATCTTGTTTCCTCAGACAGAAAGCCTTTGAATCCTCAGTGAAATGAATCTCAGCTGAACTGCTGCTAAAAAGACCATCAGCTTAAAAGCCTCTAGTTCCTGGTCCTCACACCTTATATACCTTTCTGCTTCTTGCCATCACTTCCTAGGATTAAAATTGTGTGTCCTTCCCAAGCAAAGACATGAGATCTCAAGTGCTGGGATTAAAGATATGTGTCACCATGCCTGACTGTTCCCAGTGTGGCCTTGAACTCACAGAGATCCAGACAGATCTCTGCCTCCCAAGTAATAGGATTAAAGACCTGTGTGCCACCATTTTCTGGCCTCTATGTCTAATCTAGTGGCTGTTCTGTTCTCTAACCCCAGATAAGCTAATGAGGATATACAATATATTTGGGGACACAATATATCACCATATTGTGTATGGTCAGAAGACAACTTGGAGGAACCTGTTTTCTCCTATTGTAAGCAAGCACCTTTCCCTGCTGAGCTGTCTTGCTGGCCTGAGAGTGCCATTGTGAGGTATTCAGACAAACCTCTGGGATAGATGCTGAAATGGTCTTCACAGGGCTGCCTTGAAGAACTGGGTATGAGGAAGAGGGCCAAGGGACCTAGCAATTTAATTTTCAGTGCCCACTATTTGATACATGTGTGACTTGTTAAAAGTAACAATAGTGTTAAAACCAATTATAAAATAAATAACACAATGTGTAGGATTTTATCTACTGAAGAGAGAATTTTGTAATTTTATTTTATTGAATCTTTTAGGGGATGAAAGCACTTGACTTTCAATTTCATAAAAATATGTTTTCTGGGCCAGAAAGATTACTAGGTGTCTGATACTGCTTGCCACCCACTTGGATGAGCTGAGTTCAATGCCTGGAACCCACATGATAGAAAGAGAACTGATTCTTGCAATTTTCTTCTGACCTCCATGTGTGTTCTGTGGCATACACACACCTATACACCCACACTTCGCACATACTCACATGCACACAATGTATACAAAGTGTAAATTTTTTTTAAGTATGTTCCTCTTTTACTCAATAGGGAATATTTTGGCTAGTGCAATTTTTTTCCCCCATAGGGTAGGATAGAAACAATGTATTAGGGAATTAAATTTAAAAAGGATTTAATTAAAATTACAAAAATACTCAAAGTTCCCTTTAAAAGAAAAGAGACATCTGGTGTTTGTCTCCTAGGGGAAATATATACCTAGTGGCTATTGGAACCAATATTCAGGTGCTGGCCTCTGGCAGCCTTGGGTATAGTGGAAGCCAGGGGAGTGGGGTTAATGAGTTCTCCATGCAAACATATCTGAAGCTGTGTTGAGTCAAGTGCTGGAGACAAGACAGGAGAGAACCCCAAGTAAGAGGGGGAAACACCAGTAACTATTATTGTGGGAGAGAGAGAATTCTGCAGTCTCTTTATTTACATAATGCTCATGCAGTAAGATGTTCCTTGTGGTACATGTAAGCCTAAAGCATGTCAAGTCTATACTCTCCCTTGGAATACAGAATAATAAAATAGATTCAAGTGTGGGTTCATAGTAGAACAAAAAGCTGTGTGCATATAAATTCATATTGAAAGGTTAGGGAGATGATTTGGGCAATAAATGAAGGCCTGAGTTCAGATCTCCAGCATTCATGTAAAAAGCTGATACAGCTGGGAATCCCAGTGTGGGGGATGAGGACAACAACAGGATCCCTGGGGCTTGCTGGCCAGCTAGACTTGCCAAATTGGTGAGCTCCAGGTTAAGGAAGAGATAACAACTCAGGCGAAAGTGATAGAAGAAGACACAGATGTTGACTACTGACTTCCATATACATGCACACATCTGTACATATATACACCACACACACACCACATTTTAAAAGAAGCAAATTTCAGCTTTTGACTATACTTGGGCACGAACTTAGCTTGTGGTAGCCTTGTCATCAGCCCTTGCCTACAGGCCATATAAGCTCCCTGCTTTAGTTCAGGTGTGTGACTTCTCCGGCCTCAATCTCTGGGGCTGAAGGACTCACCTGGGAGTTGCTTTGCTCAAATAAGCCTGTTCTTTTACTTTAAAAAAAGAAGTGAATTGAAGATGAGAATTTACCTTTCCCAGCATCTCCCACAGCAGTCCATTTCTGTGAACCCTTACTTTAGAAGATCCTGAGAATCACCGGGAGAATTTGGACAAATGTACATTGGGAGTGACCCAAGTCTTAATAGTTCAAAAATATCTCAGTGATTTTCAATGTGAAAATTAGACAAAAACACAAGAAGTTTAGTCACACATTTGAGTTCACTCAACCTGTGCGATTGAGAATTGCTTTTAGGATGCAGTAGCCACAAGAAATTGATTTCTAGTATAAAGTAGAATAATTTAAAGACAGCACAAAGCTGTGATATTATGACCCGTGAACAGTAAATCTACAAGTATAAAGTCTGTCCTTCCTTAATACAACCATGAGAAGGACAGAGGGAACATCGCAGGAAAGATATTCAGACAGCCATTGACAGCTTTCTGAGGAGGAAATATTGTTCATTAAACCCAAGCTCTATTTGCCTCACATATTTGAAGTTGCTTGTTCTGTTTAACTGTTTACAAATTGACTTAGAGATTTATGTACTATGAATTGTTAGTTTACGTTTTAGTTACATTTTTATTTTTCAATTATAATACAATTATATAATTTCCCTCTACCATTTCCTCTCTCTAACCCCTCCAATTCCCAAATATATAACAGTAACCTTCTCAGTCTGTACAATGCCACTTGTATGTATGTTTTCAGGGCTCACATTTGGAACAGAATAACCAATTGCTGGGCTTTGTTTTTAAACATGTTTTCTTCTGGTACAAATCTGGGCTAAAATCACAAAGAACAAATTGTCTATATGTGAAAGTGCCCCTGGTGTTCTCAGAGTACAGTTTGTAAAAGGAGTGATTGGCCCATTAGATCATCCTTAACTGCGTTGTGAGGAAAGTAGGGAGAGGTTTGTGCTTGCAGCCTGGAGGAGGGAAAATTTCAAGGGAGCCAACACTTATGCATTCAAGATTTCTTGGGTGGTCAACTAGAGGAAGTCAGTAATCTAATTAGAGGGGACTGTTACTTATCAGAGTTTGATTCAAGAATATATTGGCATAGTTTGAATTATGTAAACACTAAATATTGATTTAGCTAGAAATTGCTATCTGATTCTATTGGCAGCTAAGGTAGAGGAAGTATAAGCCAGGATGAGGGGTAGGTGCATAGCAACCAAAATGCTCTTATCATAGACTTAACTGCTAAGGTGGCATGTTTGGAAAATCAAAGAAAATGTCAACACAGATTTAAATGTGAGGGGGAATCACAGCAAAGGAAAAGTGTTTGTGTCTGAGAAAAGAGAGTGGGGATGGGGAGGGAGGACCAGGCACTGTGCTGGTTCTCTTGATTTTTATAGGCCAGACATGTGTTAATTTTATACAAAGAAAATGAAAGGATGCTGAGTATTTAATTCAATATTGAATTGATAATTTTCTTCATAGATCAGGATTAGATTAGGGAAAGGATGATATTTGACTTCATGCTTCTGAATTGTCCTTTAAAAAAATGAAAGCATACTAATGTACCATGTCTATACTGGAAATAAAATAAGAGCGAGACTAATAACAGAAGAATATATGTATTCTTAGGGTAGGTGTAGTTTTAAAATGCTCTATTCGTCACTGAACAACATAGATAATATGATATACCTGCAGAAAACATAACTTTGGAGCACCAAAGTTTAAAAAAAGTAAAGGACCTAATAACTGGGCTGGGGGTCCAGCTCAGGGGTGGAGTGCCAGCATAGAAGACACAAGGTCCTGGATTTGATGTTATCCTGTAATAAATACATAATCAATAAATAATACTAAAGGCAGCCAAATGAAAGGGGAAAGTAGACACAGCAGACTGGAAACCATTTCTCATTCACACACTGATTCTAAGAAAATCACACTGTAATGGCTTGGAAGAGCTAAAGAAAATAATGAAACCAACATCCTTCATTTGGTCCAATAATTATTGAGAATGAAGGGGAAACAAAAATATTGGAATATCCAATACTTCGAGGAATTTTTACCTAAGAATTTCCTCTAAGAATATTATGGAAGATGTACTCAAATACGATGAAAAAGAGATCACACAGAAAGCCAAACACATCAAAGAGAGAATGGTCCAAGACACAAGTAAAGGTCGAGATGTTAAAACAACAAGACTGAATACTAATCGGAAAATTCTATAATGTCAGTGATAACCACAGAAGGTGTCAAAGAGCTCTATTCTGTATATTCTGATACCTACATGTTGCTGTGACAAGCACCATGTGACATTTGTTAAAAATACATAAATAGCAACCAATAAGCCCAAAGTCCTACTGGGGTGAATTAATAATATTACCAGTAATTTTTGTCAAAATTAGTTAAATATAGAAGCTAGGAGCCCAATGAGTAATCCTCTACTACATCAATAACAAAGAAAATAAGTGTCTTTTCCCCAAAAATATACTGGAAAATTCACACACAGATGGAAAAATAATAAAAGACACACATACAAAAAACTTAATTTCTTCCAAAAGCTGAAAATGTATGAGGTACATTGATTGTAATAAAATTAAAACTTATGAGGTGTGGATGGTGAAAAAAATCCACTATTTGCTTTGAAATTTAATTTATTTTGGATTATAGGATAAGTAAAATTACAAATGATAAACTTATTAGAAATGGTAAAATAAAACATGATGTATTTCCAGGTGTAGAATTTGGAGGTAGTTGTAGTCAATTGAATATTAAAAAGCAATAGTGACTTAAGTTAAATGATTTAATCCAATATTAAAAAAAAAAGAATAGCCAAGTAAACTTAGAAAAGTGGAAGAAAGGAAAAACATACAATTACTAGAGAATTGACAAAAAAAATCAGTGTAATGATGCCTACTGATATTGTCATCACAGAGGCTCCATCCAGCAACTGATGAAAACAGATGCAAAGACCCACAGGCAAACATCAGGCTGAGCTCAGGGAATCCTGCAGAAGGGAGTGGGGGGAATTGTAGGAGCCAGAGGGGTCAAAGACAGCACAAGAGAACCATGAGAACTAACTAACCTGGGCTCAGAGGAGCTCACAGAGACTGAACTGACAATCAGGGAGTCTGCATGGGAAGGCCCTATGCCCTCTGCATATATGTGACAGTTGTGTAGGTTGGTCTTCTTGTGGGACTCCTAACAGTGGAAGCAGGGTCTGACTCTGACTCTTTTGCTGGCTTTTTGGGACCCTGGCCCAGCCTTAGTACATGGGAGGTGGTTAGTCTTACAGCAACGTGATATGTCATGTTTTGTTGGTCTCCATGGGAGGCCTGCCCTTTTCTGAATAGAAATGGAGGAGGAGTGGATGGAGTGGAGGCAGAGGGAAGGTGGGGGGAGGGACTGGGAGGAGAGGAGGGAGGAAAAACCGAGTCAGGATGTAAAATTTAAAAAAAAAAAAAACTAAGGGGAATATCAATTGAAAAAAAAGAATTATAAGTAATAGTTAAAAACTGCTAATTTGCATCTATAGTCATATTGCCTTGAGCAAGTCCAATCTCATCTAAAAATTGTTTATTTTGAAATAATATTAAAACAACTGTTTTATAAATGCAATTATGAATAAAAGAAAACCCGAAACATCATTAGGAAAGTGGAAGGACTCAAAATTTAAGAAAAATACATTAAATATTAGAATTTTAAATACGATATGATAGCATGTTTATAGTATTATGTAAACATTTTTATAGGAAAATGTAAATTACATAACATTTTCTCAAAACAAAGAAGAGAAGGGATATGATTATAACATAGTAGAGCTGAGAAAGGAGTCAAGATGCTGCAGAGTGGGGGTTAGCTCAGTGGCAGAGTGCTCACCTAACACAGGTAAGTCCTTGGCTTCAATCCCCAGGCCAGCAGCACTAACTAACATTACATAAAATTGGTAGGAAGACTCAGCACATGTATGAGTAATCGCTCTCAACCTTTAAGAAACAGCTATCTCCAAAATCTAAAAATTATTCTGAGAAAAAAATGTGAGAAGCTGTCTAATTTGACCAACGTTGTCAATGTGGTAAAAGACGGAGCACTGAGAAGGCTCAGCATGCAAAGGTGCTTGCCATCAGGCCTGACCTGAGTGTGATTGTCTGGAGAGGACTGACTCCAGCCAGCTGGCCTCCCTCCTACACGCAGGCACGATGGCACTGGTGCACCCTACCCCCACATGAATGCACACATACACATAAATAATAATGTGATTTTAAAAGAAGTTTGGTAGAGGAAAGAATAGAAAAAGAAAATATAGAAGACTTTCTTTGCAAATACAGAACAGAAGTGCTTAAATTAAACATCAGCAAATATCAATCCAACATAACTTTGTATTAGAAGGATAAGGCATATGACTAAACAAAGATATGCTAAGAATGTGAACGATGACTCCACACAAAGAAAATTTCAACAATGCAATTACTCCCTAATGGACTGAGTGCTCTAGCTTTCATCTTAATAGAGGCCAAAAACTGATAAAACTCAATCATCCTTAAAACAAACACATTTAGTCATATAGAAATACAATAGATTTTCAAATTAAAAAGAGCAGCTAACATAAATCTAGAATGCATATCAAACCTAAGTGAAACATTAGAATTCCACATAATTAAGCTGAGCCAAAAAGGAGGTCTATGTTCACCAAGACTGTAAACATGGATTTGAGTATTTTAACCAGTGCTTTAGAACAGAAGAAGCATGACACTTACATACTGCAAAGGAAAAGTTATCATTTATAGCAAAACAGTTTTTATATAAAAAGCCCAAGAGAAACAACTGAAAACTCTAAAACAAACTAATGAAATCATTAGGCAAAGTGATTAAACATAGGGTTCATATAGAAGTAATGAGTCTTAAACATTTGACAAACTGAATATCCAAATGAATGCAAATTCATTCTTTAACATTGGATGAGGTCCCAAGGCAATTATTTGTCCTTGGGATGGCCATTATTTCAACATTTCAAAGTAGGGTCTCATCGATAAAGAACTGATTGGTACTGTGACTTTGGAGACCTTTATTCTAAGCATAAATGAATCTTTAAAGTGCATTTGAAAATTGAAGACATTTCTTTAATATGAAAAACCCACTTAAGGTAAATGATGTGGAACTGGGCGGGGGGGGGGCGAAAGCAGGTGTTTGATGCCTCCTGACTAATAAAAGGTACAAGCTAAAGATACATATTTTATAAATATGTAAGGAAGAGCTTTACCATAGCAACTGTCTTAGTTACGGTTTCTGTTGCTGTGAAGAGAAACTATGACTATATGACCATGACAACTCTTACAAACGACAAAATTTAATGGTGGCTTACAGTTCAGAGGCTTAGTCCATTACTATCATGGTGGGAAGCAAGGCAGCACGCAGACAGACATAGTACTGGAGCTGAGAGTCCTAAGTCTTGATCAGCAGGCAACAGGAAGTGAACTGTCTCACTGGGTGTGACTTGAGCATACCTGAGACCTCAAAGCCCACCTCCACAGTGACACACTTTCTCCAACAAAGCCTTACCTATTCCATCAAAGCCACACCTCCGTATACTGCCACTCCTTTGGGGGACATTTTCTTTCGAACCCCTACAGTAACAATGTTTGCTTTGCTTTGGAACTGGAGTTGGAGCAAGGAGCATGTGGATTTTATTTGAGTTGTTTTAAAGAGATATTATGTTGCATAATTAATGACCAATTGCATTCTGAAAACTTGCATTTTTCAATTATCTATATCATGCTGGGTGCATGACTTTATACAGTAGATACTGCTGCTGGTAACAAAATGTTTTCTACAGTCTGAGGCTATTTCATTTCTACAGAAGTATTTTCCAAAGAATTTTTCAGTAAAATTAGCTGCAAGTCTTATCTTTATAACATCACAGTATGCTCCTTGTCAAAATTCAAATGCTACAGAATAGTATCATTTAGATGAGTGCTTCCTCCACTCCTCCTTCCTGCAATCTCATTTCATCCCAGTCTGTGTCTACTGAGATGGGTTTGTACATCCATGTATGTTTAAGTGTCCCATCATACTCACACAAACTAGACCAAGCTACACATATCCTGCAGCTTGATTTTCCCCTTAATGATCACCACAGAGATAGCTCTGTGTAAACACACGTAGACCATTCCCATCCTTATAGGCCAGTTGCAGTATTCTACCAGGGCTACTATACAATCTTTATTGAAAGATAAAATAGGAGAACATTAACATGTTTCCTTTTGCAACAAGTATGTGGTCATATTGTTTGAATATTATTCAACATTACTAACTTACTAAAAATGTTACCCCAGTACAAAATTAAAAACCCCTCTTTAAGTAAAGACTTTAAAAGCTGCAAATATAATAGCACAATCAGTAATCAACACCATTTTAGAAAAAGTAAAAATGATGATATTGACATTTTTACTTTCATATGTATCCCTTATTGGAGTATATGGCATAATTTTGATACACTTTGCATAGTTTGATGATTCTAAAAGTGAGTAAATTAGTATATCCATTAACTTGTTTGATAACTGTGTGTTTGTATGTATGTGTTGAGAGCACCTAAAGTTCCTTTTTCACACATTTTCAATATGAAACTCAGGATCACTAAACTATATTCCTTGGGCAGTATATCAATGTCTAGATTTATTTGTTCTATATAACTACAGATTCATACCCTTTGGTATCCATTGCCCACTTCCTCCCATTCTCCATTCCTTTATCCACAATCCTACTCTCTATTTATATGTGTTTAACTTGTTTTAAATTCCATATATAAGTGATATACTGTAGTATTTTAAAGTAGAAAGATACAAAATCAACATATAAAAATCTGTCACATTTTTTTTGGAGCAACAATGACTTCTTTGGACAAGAAATTTAAAAAAAAATATAATATCAGAAGTGTAAACTATCTAAGAACAGATTTCATGAAGAAGGTGTATTTGCACATTGTAAACTATAGATAATTGATAAAAAAGTTGAAATATACATAAATACATGGAAGATATCTCATACTTGTGTATAAGAAGATTGATATTGTTATATTCACCATAGATTCAAAGACACAGAGTCAATGTAATCTCTATGAGAGTTCTGCTGATATCTTAAAAATGAAAAAAAAATTCTAAAATTCACATGGTATCCCACAAGACTGAAATAGCCTTGAGAAAGACAATTAAAGTTAGGAGCATTACACTTCCTAATTTCAAACTATGTCACAAAACTACAGTAATCAAAACAACATGACATTGGTAGATCAACAAAACAGAATGAAATATCCTGCAATAAACTCAAGAATTTATGGTGAACCAGTTTTTGACAAGGCCACCAACAAAATACAGTGGAGAAAGGGTAGTCTTTTCAATAAATAGCAATGTAAAAATTGGACATCTGCATACAGAAGAATGGAGCTAGATTTGTGTCTTCCACCATATCTAACTTTCAACTTACAAGGGATTAAAGACCTAAATACAAGATGTGATACCACATGTTTCTTAGAAGGAAACACATGGGAGAAAGCTCTGTGATTTGATTCTAGCAAAGATTACATGTGTGTGTTGTACCCAAAACTGAGGCAACAGAAACTAATGGTATGATGCTAAAACAAAAAGTTTTGCATGGCAAAGGAAACAACTGATAAAGCAGTCCATGACTTAGGAGAAAATATTTGTAAATACGAGATAACCCAACTAAATAAAAGCAAAGTGCACTAATACTTTTCTGAAAAGATATAAAGACAGCCAACATATTTATCACATATCATTGAGGAAACACAGAGCAAACCTACACAAAAAAGGAATTTGTGGATATATTCCTCTGCTGGGTAGATACCAAAAGAAAATGAGATTGGAACCTCATGAAGATAGTTGTGCAACCATGTTCATTGCAATACTCTTCACACAGCAAGCCATGAAAAGAGTGTCCATCTTAGGTGTCCATCAGTGAGTTGATGGATGAGAAATCCTTGATACATATACAGAATAGAATACTCACCAGTCTTTTAGTGGAGTCATTTATAATGGTTATTTGTGATAGTGTGAGGGGAACAAAAAGACATCGTGCTAATTTACTCTATAATTTACTTCTCTATTAAATAATCAACCTCTAGATTCTCCATCCCAATTCTTGCTGCATTGACCTTATTTTTTTTTTAAAGGAGGGAAAACTAAAACACACAGATAGAGAAGTGGTGATGGATGCTGGAATCAAGGTACTGTTGTTGCAAGAAGTTTGGATAAATGGGTCATAGGTGAACAAAAATGCCAGAAAAAGAACTCAAAATTTAAGATCATATCTGTTTAAATAAAAAGCATGTTTGCTTTTGTAATTTAGGTGAACTGTATGAAAATGCTGATTGTGTGTTTCCAGTGTTAATGTAGGGTAAGGGTGACATACTGAAACCCATAAATGGGTCTGCTTTAGTCTTTCAGACATAAATTGAGACTGAGTTTAGACCCAAAAGTTGAAGTCCACCTACATGCTCTTGCCAGTGTGAGCAGCAACATGAAATAACAGGCTATACTGCCACCATCTCTTGGAATGGTCTGCTATCCTGATTTAAGAGACTGATTAAGATAAACCAGAATCCACTGTAGAACCTCAATAAATTTTACGTTGTAAAACTGAATGCTTATTTGTTGGTAGACTTTTGGTCTGCCCTTGGCTCTGAGTGTTGTTGATTCAGTCCTAATGAATCGATACTTTTTTATTTGGGGCTCCCACAGCAAGTGTGGGATATTCTTTTCCAGATTTTCTTCCTTTGCTGACTCTTGCCCCTGAATCCTACCTCAAAGCTTGGCTAAATGTGCCAACCTGTTCATGCGGTCTGTGAGGCTCAGTCCTTCTTTCTCAGAATGGGGTGGTGATTCCACCATTCCTTAGCTATGGAATGTCTTGCAGCTGTCTGAGGAACATAGATCATTAGTGATTTTGGCAGGATTCTGTTGGAAGCACAATGCTAAAGATGAAAGGTCAGCTTTATTTAACCGATGAAAACAATGAGTAGCAGATTAAGCTAGTTTTCTGGTAAACAGTACCATTACTTTCCAGTAAATAGTGTCAAGATGCCTTGATGAATAACACACACGGAGATAAAGAGGAGCATCTCTCAGTGATGGAAAATTAGGTATCTCCATAAACTCAAATGTGCCTTTAGTTTTCTTCTTGCTATGATCTGTTCCCTAAAACATTTACTAACAGGTCATTTGGTTGTTCTCATGGAAAAAATGAAGTATGTTCTGCTGAAGACACAGCCTACAGAGATGGGCCAGTTTAAGGGCTATTCTTGTCATCTGTCTGAAGTGTGAAGACACCAAAGCAGAGCTGTGTGTTCCGTGCTACTCCTGGGCTGCCCACCCATCTGTGGAAGCTCAGAGATGAGAAGGAATGCAGGAAGTGAAGAGCCAGCCTGATAAAAATTGAATGCAGCATACCAAGACCTTAGCATACTTCAGTGCAAGATGGAAGACATAATTTTGGCCTGCTCACATGCATTTTTTAGAAACCCATATTGACAGTGTAGGCTGGGAGGCAAAGCCTTGAACTTGAGACAAGCAGCTACAGCATGCTTGCTGTTGAGAGCTATGGACCCTCCATGATGTCTGGGTGTTGCTGTGGCATTAAAGACTCAGGGTAGATGCTCAAATAAGAACATGAATTCTTCCAAGGTGTTCGTTCACAGGTTCATGTTCTCTGTGGTAATCTTGCTAACTGTTGTGAAAATAACAGCTACCTCACTGAATGTTCATTATGCAGCAGACAGTGTACTTGGTTTCTTTAAAGAAACTATCACGTTAGAAAAGGATAAAGTAGATGTGGCTAATAATGGAAGTCATGCGGTTAGAGTTGCAATTGAGATTTGAATTCGGGTGGTATATAATTCACAGACTACGCTTTAATCAATATATCTAATATCACCTAATTATCTCCCAGTGGCCTGAAGCCACAATTCTCAAACTTTTGTGATTTTTGTGGCAGCAATTTCCTTTTTTTAAACCTGCCCTGACTTCCCCTAAAGGCCTGTGTATGTTAAAAATAAATTAAAGAGAAAAAACTTGAACCAATTAAACATGTTTTTTTCCCATTTATTTTTAGCATTTTGCAACACCCCTGGAGATATTTGGAGACACCCTGCTGAGTGCTGAATCGGATAGCCATGCACTGGTCCATGACCGTGAGCGAACGAATCCCTCAGCACTTAGAATAAGGTTTTCCAAAGATTCTGATGCCTGAAAAAAGGAAGTGGGAGGGTACCAGCAGGACAAGCCAGCTGAGAGCCAGCCATGATGAGGGGCCGCAGCTGCTCACTTGTGCCTGCCTCTTGCCTCAGATGTGAGGGAAATATTTTGAATCTATTACTGAAAAAATGGACATTTTTGGACACCAACTCAGAATTTTTGGCCTAGTTTCTGTTGAAACAATATATTGTTTTACAAGCAGCTCTGAGCTCCGCCCCCACATTCCTGTTCACATCACTATTATTTCCTGGTTGCCTCGTCTTCTCTGGTAACTCTCTGTGACAATCTAGATAAATGTGTGCACACATGTATGCACATTTGTGGCAGCAGAGAATGGGGGGCGCTGTGGCAAGAGGATCTTTCGGGGGAGTGCTAAAGTGCCTTCCAACCATTCAGTTTTTCCTGAGTATGGCCAGCAAAGAAGATGGAGCCAAGCACTACCTTACCAGTACAGCTGACTCCCAGCAGGCACAGACCTTCCTGGTGGGGTGGAACGGAAGGATGGAATTTGGTTGTGGCTTATTGGAGTAAGTCTTTAGGAGATCACAAGACAGTGCTACCTCCAGGGCAAGAATCTCCCACCCCACCTTGAAATGTTCTATAGAGTTCTGTTAATTTGTTTTCCTTTCCAATTTCCAAATGGAAGCAACAATGGAGAACAGGACTTAAATGACTGTTGGAGCCCCTCAATGTAAGCCTTAAACTCCAAACAGTGTACTCTGACACTCCAGGGGCACGTCTTACATCACTAGCTAAAGCAGTGCTGCACATTTATGTAATATTGTAGTTTATAAGCATTTGCAAATCTATTTTTCAATATGCTTCCTCTCAAATTCAGACAAACAGAGGCAGACAATATTACCCCCATTTTCCATATGAGAGAGATAAGACAGGGCAAGGAAAAGGACTCAGTAAATGGCTTCTGGTTGGTTGGTGTCAGATGTGGGGAAAACCCAGACCTGAATCTCAGGCTGAGCCTTTTGCCATATCAAGAACTTCCTAGTCTTACAAATGTAAACAGTTGTGTAGTTATAAAGTCATAGAAAAATCTAGGAAATATAGAAGAATAAATCACCCATAATCACATTTACCAGGGCATTTACTGTTAGTTTTCTTCATATTTTAATATCCTTGTATGTGCACTTATGTGCATACAGAGACCATTTAGTGCATTCATGTCTGAATTTCAACATGTAAAGTATTACTCTTTTCGTAACAACATCATTAACCTTATAACTCCCTTCTTCATATGTCAAAATAATGTTAGTTTGTTGAATATTTCTCTTGAAATATTTTGTCATTTGTTGTGGTGTGGATGTGAAACGTTCCCCATAGGAAGCTGGTCCCCGGCTCAGGGCACTGCTAAGGAAGATTGAAGATCCTTTCAGAGGTGGAACTCATTGGAAGAAGTGGGTCTGTGGGTGGGCTTTCTGACTCCACAGCCTGGCACTATTTCTTGTTGATGTTGATGCAGTATGATCTACCAGGTCTCCTGCACGTGCTGCCGTCAGCCTGCTGCCATGTCTTTCCTGCCATGATGGACCTGTAAGCCAAAATAAACCCTTTCTATCTTAAGTTGCTCTTGTTGCAGTATTTTATCTCAACAACAGGAAAGGAAATTAAGACACCCTAAAGGAAAAAATCTAAATACATATGCATCTACATGTATACATATACAGGTCTGTTTTATATATGTGTCTTTCATGTATATGTTGCAAATATATGTGTTTACATATAGAAATACATATGTGTAGTCTCATCTGTATACTCATTCACACATGAGTGGTAAAATATTATGGCCACTATTGGGAACCCTTGAAATTTTGCAGAAGATAATATATTCAGGTTTTTAATAAAAAAAAAATCTTAGAAAACTCTTCATACAAACATACAAACTGTATGTTAAATCTTCTGTAGTGGCTACACAGATGCACATTAACCTGTGCCCTAATCATAAATATTTAGGCAGTTTTCAAATTTTATTGTCACTCTTATTATGCAAAGGTATATTAAAAGCTACTTTTAGTGAACTAAGTTTTGTTTTCGGATCAATTCTGAAAAGTGGAATTACAAGGTTGAAGGGTCTAACTTCATGACTTGTTGAAAAACCAACCTCTGCAGAAGTTGAGCCATATTGGTACATTCATTAGCAAGGTACAAGAGTGCCAACATCTCCACACCTATACTAACAAAATATGGTAGCAAACCTTTTCAAAATCTGATACTCAGTTATGTGAACATGGTTCCTCAATGAATTTTGTGAGTATGTATGCCTGTTTATGTGAGGCACAAAGACAACCTTGGGTAGTGTTCCTCTGACACCATACAGCTGTTTTTTGTTTGTTTTTTGTTTTGTTTTTTAGGTAAGGTCTCTCATTGGCCAAAGCTCAGCAAGTAGGCTGGGCTGGCTGGCCAGTGAGTCCCCAGGAATACAGCTCACATAACGTACCTGGCTTTTAAAGTGTACATTCTGAGGATCAAGCTTGACCTCAGTGCTTGGAGCCCAGAAACGGAGCTGTCTCCTCAGCCAACGCAGTACACTTTTAATTTGCGAGTTTCTAATTATGAGTAGAACTAAACATTCCCCCCTGCTTTCTGAGAATGAAAGTTGTTATGAAATTTCCCTTTGCTCATTATTTTGTTTAAAAATAATTGATACATAGGAATTATTCATAAGTCATACAAATTAATCAATAATTTGTAATGTCGCAATACTTTTTGCTAATTGTTTTTTTTTTTTTTTAAAGATTTTGCTTCATGGTAGTTTTTGCTTTATAGATAAAAAGTCTGATGGTGATATCTATCAACTATTTTTATTGTACTACAAGTTTTCTTCTCATAAGGTTTGTAGGAATTATTCCCTCATGTAGAACTTTCACAGTTGCAATATTTAAATGATACAGGTGCTCTACATCTAGTGATTTGTTGTTGTTGGTTTTTCTTTTTTAGATTTTAATATTTTTTTGGTATTTATTGCATTTGTGTTTTAATTTTACACATCAGCCATGGGATCCCCTGTCCTCCCCCTCCCGCCCCCATCCCCACCTTCCCCCCACCCCCTCCTCTCCATTCCCATCTCCTCCAGGGACAAGACTCCTCTGGGGATTCATTTAAACCTGGTGGATTCAGTACAGGCAGGTCCTGTCACCTCCTTCCAGGCTGAGCAATGTGTCCCTGTGTAAGCCCAAGGTTCCAAACAGCCAGCTCATGCACTAAGGACAGGTCCAGGTCCCACAGACTGGATGCCTCCCAAACAGCTCAAGCCATTCAATTGTCTCACTTATCCAGAGGGCCTGATCCAGCTGGGGGCTCTACAGCCTTTGGTTCATAATTCATGTGCTTCCATTTGTTTGGCTATTTGTCCCTGTGCTTTTTGCAAACTTGGATTCAACAATTCACGCTCTTGCAGACCCTCCTCTTTCTCGACAGTTGGACACCTGGAGCTCCACCTGGGGCCTGGCTGAGGATCTCTGCATCCACTTCCATCAGTTATTGGATGAGAGTTCCAAGACGACTCTTAGGGTGTTTGGCCATCTGATCATCAGACTAGGTCAGATCAGGCTTTCTCTCGACCATTGTCAGCAGTGTACAGAGGATGTATCATTGTGGATTTCTGGGGACCTCTCCAGCACTCTGCCTATTCCTGTTCTCATGTGGTCATCATTTATCCTGGTCTGTTATTCCTTGTTCTCCCTTTCTGTTCTTGATCCAGCTGGGACCTCCTGCTCCCCTAAGCTTTCTTTCCCTCAAACCTTGCCCTTCATTACCCCCACTCACGTCCAGGTTGTTCATGTAGATCTCATCCATTTCTCTGTCATTGGATGAACCCTGTGTCTTTGTAGGGTCCCATTTTCTAGGTAGCCTCCCTGGAGTTGTGTAGCAGTCTAGTCATCTTTGTTTTACATCTAGTATCCTACTATGAGTGAGTACATGCCAAGTTTGTCCTTCTGAGTCTGGGTTACCTCACTCAGGATGATTTTTTTCTAGATCCATCCATTTGCCTGCAGACCTTATGATGTCATTGTTTTTCTCTGCTGAGTAGTACTCCATTGTGTATATATACCACATTTTCTTTATCCATTCTTCAGTTGAAGGGCATTTAGATTGTTTCCAGGTTCTGGCTATTACAAATAATGCTGATATGAACATGGCCGAGCAAATGCCCTTGTGGTATGATTGAGCATTCCTTGGGTATATGCTCAAGAGTGCTACAGCTGGGTCTTAGGGGAGATAGATTCACAATTTTCTAAGGAAGTGCCATGTTGATTTCCAAAGTGGCTGTACAAGCTTGCATTCCCACCAGCAGTGGAGGAGAGTTCCCCTTGCTCCACATCCTCTCCAGCATAAGCTGTCTTCTGTGTTTTTGATCTTATCTATTCTGACATGTGTAAGGTGGTATCTCAGAGTCGTTTTGATTTGCATTTCCTGGATAATTAGGGATGTTGAGCAATTCCTTAAATGTCTTTCAGCCATTTGAACTTCCTCTGTTGAGAATTTTCTGTTTAGTTCTATAGCCCATTTCTTAGTTGGACTGTTGGGCATTTTGATGTCTAATTTCTTGAGTTCTTTCTATATTCTGGATATCAGCCCTCTGTCAGATGTGAATTGTTGAAGACCTTTTCCCATTCTGTAGGTTGTCGCTTTGTCTTGTTGACTGTGTCCTTTGCTCTACAAAAGCTTCTCAGTTTCAACAGGTCCCATTGATTGATTGTTTCCCTCAGTGTCTGTGCTACTGGTGTCATATTTAGAAAGTGATCGCTGGTGCCAATGCATTCAATACTACCACCTACTTTCTCTTCTATCAGGTTCAGAGTAACTGGATTTAAGTTGAGGTTTTTGATCCACTTGGACTTAAGTTTTGTGCACATTGACAGACATGGATCTATTTGCAGCCATCTACACATTGACATCCAGTTATGCCAGCACCATTTGTTGAAGATGCTTTCTTTTTTCCATTGTACATTTTTGGCTTCTTTGTCAAAAATTCTATGTTCATAGGTATGCGGGTTAATGTCAGGGTCTTCAATTCAATTCCATTGGTCTACATGTTGGTTTTTATGCCAGTACCAAGCTGTTTTTATTATGGTAGCTCTATAGTAGAGCTTGAGGTTGGGGATTGTGATGCCTCCAGAGGTTGTTTTATTGTATAGGATTCTTTTGACTATCCTGGATTGTTTGTCTTTCCCTATGAAGTTGAGTATGATTCTTTCTAGGTCTGTGAAGAATTGTCTTGGTAATTTGATGGGGATTGCGTTGAATCTGTAGATTGCTTTTGGTAAGATCGCCATTTTTACTATGTTAATCCTGCCTATCCATGAGCATGGGAGATCTTTCCATTTTCTGACATCTTCTTCAATTTCTTTTCTCAGGGACTTAAAGTCTTGTCATATAGGTCCTTCAAATGCTTAGTTAGAGTAACCCCAAGGTATTTTATATCATTTGTGGCTATTGTAAAGGGTGATGTTTCTCTGATTTCCTTCTCAGCCTGTTTGTCTATTGTATATAGGAGGGCTACTGATTTTTTTGAATTGATCTTGTATCCTGCAATGTTGCTGAAGGTTTTTATTAGCTGTATCAGTTCCTTGGTTGAATTTTTTGGGGTCACTCATGTATACTATCATGTCATCTGCAAATAGGGAAAGCTTGACTTCTTCCTTTCCAATTTGTATCCCCTTAATCTCCTTATACTGTCTTATAACTCTGGCTAGAACTTCAAGTACTATATTGATTAAGTATGGGGAGAGGGGATAGCCTTGCTTTGTTCCTGATTTTAGTGGTATTGCTTTGAGTTTCTCTCTGTTTAATTTGATGTTGGCTGTTGGCTTGCTGTAGATTGCCTTTATTATGTTTAGGTATGTTCCCTGTATTCCTGAACGCTCTAAGACCTTTATCATGAAGGGGTGTTGGATTTTATCAAATACCTTTTCTGCGTCTAGTGAGATGATCATGTGGTTTTTTTCTTTGAGTTTGTTTATATGGCATATTACATTGATGGACTTATGTATGTTGAACCACCCTTGCATCCCTGGGATGAAGCCTACTTGATCATAGTGGATAATTGTTTTGATGTGTTCTTGGAGTCTGTTTGCCAGTATTTTATTGAGTATTTTTGCATCAATGTTCATGAGGCAGATTGGTCTGGAGTTCTCTTTCTTTGTTGCATCTTTGTTTGGTTTAGGAATCAGGGTAATTACAGCCTCATAGAAGGAGTTTGGTAATATACCTTCTGCTTCTATTGTGTTGAACAATTTAAAGAGTATTGGTATTAAGTCTTCTTTGAAGACCTGGTAGAATTCTGCACTGAAACCATCTGATCCTGGGCTTTTTTTGGTTGGGAGACTTTTCATGACTGATTCCATTTCCTTAGGGGTTATTGGATTATTTAGATGGTTTATCGGGTCTTGATTTAAATTAGGTATGTGGTACCTATCCAGAAAATTATCCATTTCTTTTAGATTTTCCAGTTTTGTGGAGTAGAGGTTTTTGAAGTATGACCTGATGATTATCTGGATTTTCTCATTGTCTGTTATTATATCCCCCTTTTCATTTCTGATTTTGTTAATTTGGATGCTCTCTCTCTGTCTTTTGGTTAGTTTGGATAAGGGCTTGTCTATTTTGTTCATCTTCTCAATGAACCAACTCTTTGTTTCATTAATTCTTTGTATTGTTCTCTTTATTTCTATTTTATTGATTTCAGCTCTCAATTTGATAATTTCCTGGTGTCTGTTCCTATTGGGAGACTTTGCTTCTTCCTGTTCAAGAGCTTTAAGGTGTGCTGTCAAGTCACTAGTGTGAGATTTCTCCAACTTCTTTATGTGGGATTTTATTGCTATGAATTTCCCTCTTAGCACTGCTTTCATAGTGTCCCATAAGTTTGGGTATGTGGTGTATTCATTTTCATTGATCTCTAGGAAGTCTTTAATTTCTTTCTTTATTTCTTCCTTAACCCATTGGTGATTCAGTTGAGCATTATTCAGTTTCCATGAGATTGCAGGATTTCTGTACTTTGTTGTTGTTGTTGTTGTTGTTGTGAAATCTAACTTTAAACCATGGTGGTCTGATAGAACACAGTATGTTATTCCAATTGCTTTGTATCTGTTGAGATTTGCTTTGTGGCCAAGTATGTACTGGATTTTAGACAAGGTTCCATGGGGTGCTGAGAAGAAGGTATATTCTTTTTTGTTTGGGTGGAATGTTCTGTAGATATCGATTAAGTCCATTTGAGCCATAACATCAGTTAAATCCTTTATTTTTCTGTTAAGTTTCTATTTGGCCGATCTGTCCAGAGGTGAAAGTGGGGTGTTGAAGTCTCCCACTATTAATGTGTGGGGTTTTATATGTGATTTAAGCTTTAGTAATATTTCTTTTACATATGTGGGTGCCCTTGTGTTTGGGGCATACATGTTCAGAATTGAGACTTCATCTTGGTGGATCTTTCCTGCGATGAGTATGTAATGTCCTTCATCATCTCTTTTGATTGATTTTAGTTTGAAGTCTATTTTGCTGGATATTAGGATGGCTACACCAGCTTGCTTCTTAAGACCATTTGATTAGAAAGACTTTTCCCAGACTTTTATTCTTAGGAGGTGTCTATCTTTGAATTTGAGGTGTGTTTCTTGTATGCAGCAGAAAGATGGGTCCTGTTTTCGTATCCATTCTGTTAGTCTGTGTCTTTTTATAGGTGAATTAAGTCCATTGATATTAAGGGATATTAATGACCAGTGACTGTCCATTCCTGTTATTATCTTTATTTTTTGGTGGTAGTGGTGTGTGTTTAGTTCTCTTCTTTGGGGTTTACTGCTGTGGTGTTATCTATTGCCTGTGTTTTCATGGGTGTATCTGCCTTCCTTAGGTTGGAATTTTCCTTCTAGTGCTTTCTTTAGGGCTGGGTTTGTGGATAAGTATTGTTTAAATCTGGTTTTGTCTTGGAAGGTCTTGTTCACTCCATCTATGATGATTGAAAGTTTTGCTGGGTATATTAGTCTAGGCTGGCATCCATGGTTTCTTAGTGTCTGCATTTTATCTTTCCAGGTCCTTCTGGCTTTCAAAGTCTCCATTGAGAAATCAGGTGTTATTCTGATGGGTTTGCCTTTATAAGTCACTTGGCCTTTTTCCTTTGTTGCCCTTAATATTCTTTCTTTATTCTGTACGTTTAATTGTTTAATTATTATGTGGCGTGCAGAATTTTTTGGGGTGGTCTAGTCTGTTTGGTGTCCTATAGGCTTCTTGTATCTTCATAGGCATTTCCTTCTTTAAGTTGGGAAAGTTTTCTTCTATGATCTTGTTAAATATATTTTCTGTTCCTTTGAGTTGGTATTCTTCTCCTTCCTCTATCCCTATTATTTGTAGATTTGGTCTTTTCATGGTGTCCCAAATTTCTTGGACATTTTGGGTCGTGACTTTGTTGGTTTTAGTGTTGTCTTTGACTGATGAATCTACTTCTTCTAACGTATCTTCAACACCAGAGATCCTCTCTTCGATCTCTTGCATTCTGTTGATTATACTTGCATCTAAAGTTCCTGTTTGTTTACTCAGATTTTCTATTTCCAGCATTCCTTCTGCTAGTGTTTTCTTCATTTTTCTATTTCCCTCTTTAGGTCTTGGACTGTTTCCCTCATCTGTTTTGTTGCCTTTTCATGATTTTCTTTCAAGGACTTATTGTTTTCTTCTGCTTTATTTTTCCTTTCCTCTAGTTTTTTATAGTGTTCTTCCCATTTTTTGTTTGTCTGTTTCTTCACTTTATTTTTGATTTCTTCTATATAAGGCTCTAGCCTTTCATGATGTTACTTATAAGGTTGTTTTCTTCTGCTTCTTTCATTCTGTGATGTTCAGGTCTAGCTGTTGGAGAAGGGCTAGGTTCTGGTGATGCTGTATTGCTCTTTATTTTGTTGTATGTACTTCTGCCTTGACGTCTGACCATCTCCTTGTGGGTTCGTTCTTGGTCTTATCAGTGTACTTGGTCCAGACAGAGCTGACAGATTTAGGGAGCCTCTCTCTGGTCCAGATGGAAGCTCTGGGCCAGATGGGAGTGCTGGTCCAGATGAGAGTGCTGGCCAGATAGGAGCTGGGGGGCTGGACTCTAAGTCTCAGGAAGTCCCTGGGGTCTCCTTATCTTGTCCAGATGGGAGCTCCTCTTGTCCAGATGGAGTTCCAGGGCAGGATGGAATGCTGGAGGCTGGTTTCTAAGTCTCTGGAAGTGGCTGTGGTCTCTCTGGTCCAGATGGGAGTTCCAGGGCAGGATGGAAGCTGGGGGCTGGTCTCTGAATCTCAGGAAGTGGCTTGAGTCTTGGGCAAATGGGTGTGGGGGCTGGGTGTGGAAACTGCAGGGTCTGCCTGCAGTCTTGGAAAAGGGGAGCCTTCCTGCAGGGCTCGCCAAAGGCCAGAAACTGGGGCCAAGCTGGGCAGGTCCTCCTAGGATGGCTGGTGCCCAGGGGTCGGACCCAGGTGTGCTTGCCTCTCTGACTATAACCCCAGGCACTCACCTCTGGTCCAGATGGGAGTTCCAGGGTAGATGGGACCTGGGGGCTGGTCTCTGAGTCTCAGGAAGTGGCTGGGGTCTTGGGCAAATGGGTGTGGGGGCACGGTGTGGAGATTGCAGGGTCTGCCTGCAGTCTCTGGTCCAGATGGTTGTTCTGGGGCAGGATGGAAGCTGGGGGCTGGTCTCTGTTGCGATTTTTTTTCCCCTTACCATTTAACAGATACTACTTTTGTTTTACATACTTGATGTTTCATCTCTTTCAAAAACTAAATTCTCTGATGTACTTGTATTTATACACATTTTGCTTCCTACCATAATGCAATGATCTTACTATATTGCCAATATCATGCCATTTTAATTTTTGAGCTATAGCAATGTACTAGACATTACCTGTCTAGAACATCCCAATTGCCTTTTGAAGTTTCTCCACTCGTTTACTGCTCCGCAAGAACTTTAGAATTAGCTTGTCTCATTCCAGAAAAAGAAGTGTTGCTATTTTCATTGGGATTATGTTTTATTTATAGACTAATTTAGCAGGAAGCAGCATTTTTATGATGTTGGATATGACTTTGCCATGTGTCCATCTTCTTTCTGTCCCTCGGGAATATTTCAAAATGTTTATTCAGAGAGAGGTTGCATGCTTTTTCCAGGGATTTTCGTCTTCTCTGGTACTTTGAATGGAATCTCATCTTTCTTATTTCTGTTTGTTTATATGAAATCTATTGATTTTGTCTTTTCACAGAAACACCAGAAAGATATGGTAACTGGTTCTTTGGTACTTACTTTTGTAAGTTTAATTTCTTTCTTTTGTCAAAATTACCTTTGCCAATCCAAATATTAAAATAAATTGTAGTTGCCAGAGGAGAAATTATTGTATGATACTAAGGTACTTTTTATTATAGAAAGAATGTTTTTATGTCTGTTATTTACTTACCAGTTATCTTCATTATTTTCTCAGGTTAAGGATAACTAGTTGAGAAATTTATTGTTATTATTATTAATTTATTTATCTAGCAATCCCTAAGTTTTCTGATTTTAAGGAAATAGCTTTTCGTTAACATTTCCATTCCCTTTTCTATCACTGACTGTCCAGTGTGTCTGGAATTGTGTTTAGTTCAGTTCTTCCTTCTGTAGCTGTCTACTTACTTGATAGTCCACCCCCTGCAGAAGATCACTCACTTCAGGATACTCCACCCCCCTAGAAGATCACTCACTTCAGGATACTCCACCCCCTCCCAGAAGATCACCCACTTCAGGATACTCCACCCTCTCCAGAAGATCACTCACTTCAGGATACCCCACCCCCTGCAGAAGACCACCCACTTCAGGATACTCCACCCTCTCCAGAAGATCACTCACTTCAGGATACCCCACCCTCTCCAGAAGATCACTCACTTCAGGATACTCCACCCCCCCAGAAGATCACTCACTTCAGGATACTCCACACACACCCCCAGAAGATCACTCACTTCAGGATACTCCACCCCTTCCCAGAAGATCACTCACTTCAGGATACTCCACACACACCCCCAGAAGATCACTCACTTCAGGATACTCCACCCCCTCCCAGAAGATCACTCACTTCAGGATACTCCACCCCCTCCCAGAAGATCACTCACTTCGGGATTTCCGAACATATTTATTTATATAGATAGAAGCATCATTGCAGATATTTCTTGTTTTTTCTGTTTGTTATCTCCTTCCATTACCATTTATGAGTTCTTTCATACTTTTTGGATTAGGTTATTAAATCATTCATTGATTTTTTGGGGTATTCACAAAGATTCAGTATTTTAAATTGTATATAAATTTTATTAATTATATATTTCTAATGAATTGATTTAGTCTTTAAACATTGATTATTTTTATTTCCTTAAGCTAGGTAGTCTATTTAAAGTTCTTGCTAGTGTAAGTACAATTGACTATATATTGCTAACACATTCAAGTACATTTTAGTACATTTTCTGTTTCAGTTAAACTGATACACATTTTTGCTGCTATTCTTTGGTGGATAGTTTTAAAATGTGTTTGAATTTTTTTCTGCCTCCTTTAATGCTTTCCATTTATCATTCACATGCATCTTCATGGCTTTGGTTTCTCTCATTACAAATAAACTGAGATATTTTGGCTTCTTCTAGTCCATAGGTTCATCCTCCATCTCTTTCTCCTTGGTTTATCTGTGGAGGAGCTAGAGACACAGGCCTTGAAAAGTTTACCATCGCCTAGTTTTGACAGTTACATATTTGTGCAGTTTCACTTATACTTTGAACTCTTGACTTTTCTCTAATTTGGAACTAGGTCAGACTTCTTTCTGCCCCTTTGGCAGGACTGTAGGCATGTTGCACTCTTTCATTAGGGGCATGGTCTGCTACTTCCTTCATTTATTTTTACCTGCTCTTTACGTTTGCTCTAAGGGAGACACTGTTCTCTGCCTGAGGACACGTGAGAATGTCACTGGTTTGATTTGCTGTGTTACTATCACCTGAGAATTGCCTGTTATCTTTTAAAATGTACATATAGTCATAATCCATGAATTTAAATGTCATTTGTGAGTTTTGATGAACTGTATTATCTTTATGAAGTTTGAGTTGTTATATTTTTGGCAATGAGCATCTCTTGTAGTGGTAGGTTATTTGTTGTCTGGTGTACTGAGATGTTCCAGGCTCATCTTGTTCTTTTTCTTTCCTGGACTTGGACCACAGCCTCCCTAAAGCCTCAGTTTCCTGTAGTGAGAAATTGTACTTTAGTATCACCACCTGAGTGCTAAAAGTGCTCTTTACTAACAGAGTGGTCTCTCAACAGACAAAGCTTACAAACACTCGCAAGTTCACAAGCTAAGTCAGTATTATTGTTTCCCCCCCAAAAGGTTTGTAGTATTACATTTGCTCATCTACCACACTGGGAATTAGTTGTCAAGGACACACAATAATGGAATTAAAATATTTCTTAATTACCCATTTTCTTTGGCTAACATTATATATACAACATTTTCAGAATAACTCCTATATCATACCAATATAATTACTGAGAATAGCTCAAAAATACTTTTGTGTATGTTTCAATGTTATCTTTTATTGTTAATAGTTAAACTATCTGTGGATACCACCTGTCTTTGTAGATTTTACCCTTCAGACACTCATGTTAGAAGCAACTGGATTTAATATTGTCTACCCAACTTTGTAATGAGCTCTTCTTTGTTTTGATTTCTGAAACTCTTTTTTCTATTAAATTTATAAGGAAGACTTTATGGAACAGTGTTTTTGAATTTCTGCATGCTGATAATAGATGCTTGTTGTGATCCTTTCTCTTGGCATAAACTGCTGCTGTCAAAAAGAAAAATCTGTTGATGATTTCATTTAATTTGCCTTTGTATGTCCCATGCTATTTTGGCTTGAAAGCACAAGAGACTTTTCACTTCTTTTCTCCAAAGTCCAGTAATTTAACTAGAGTATTCCCATGTTGATCATTCTGCATCATTTTCAGAGATCTGTTGTGTTCCTTAAGTATGAAAATGTACATGTTTTCCATTTTTAAAATTTTATCAAAACTTTCTTGAATTATATAATTTACAATTTTGTATTTGTTTTTGAATGTATGAAAAGTTTCCCCATCAAAAGGCTCATGTGTTGGAGTTGGAGTTCCTGATGCAAGCTGTGTCCAGTTGTTCCACTTTGGGAATAATTTGATCATGGGCCCTCTGACTTCATGAACAGATTAATACATTGTTGGGTTCAAACTCTGACTAGCTGTGGGTCGGTAGTAGAATTGTGGAAAGTGGGGTCTGGATAGAGAAAGCAAGTCACTAGGGGTCTGTCTGTCTCCTTTCCTGGCCACTTCCTTCCTATTTCTCTTCTCACTGCTTCCTGGCCCCTGAGAGGTGATCACTTTGCATGACTATATGTTCTTCTTGCTGTGTACTCTCCCTCTCCGCAGGTGCACATGATGGAGCAAAACTATCACACACTGAAGCCCTGAGCCCAAGCCTGTCTTTCCCACTGTAAATGTCTTTTCTTGGGTGTTTTGCCACAGGGAGGAAAGTCTTGACTAAAGTAGTTCCATTGTTCTGGTTTTATTATTCAGGTATTTGCTACCTATGGGTATATGTTGCCTTCATTCAGCACGTTTCCTCTTTCTACAGTCCTTCTTCATTCTGTCATTTCTTTTCTAGGTAAACAAGGTTCTCCTCTGTGTCAACCTTGCCTTATTCCTAAGGTGTTACTTGTTGTATTGATCTGTCCTTTCAGCTGGGTCTTATTTCTGAAAAGAGATTTACTTTTCCTTTTACATTTGTCTCCTGTGGTCTGTCATCTCATTTTTGATGCTTTGTGCATTATGTTGGTCTCCGTGAGTTCATTTGCACATCAGTCCTGTTGTCTGGAAGACACTGGCTCCTTGGAGTCATTCACCACTTCTGGCTCTTATAGTCCTTCCTCTTCCTGGGCTCTGGTGGGAAGGGCTTGATGAAGACACCCCACTTCTGGCTGAATGATCCAAAGTCTCTCACTCTCTGCACATTGTCCAGCTCTGAGTCTCTTTGTTAATTCCCATCTACTGCAAGAAGACACTTCTCTGATGAGGATTGAATGGTGATCTGTTCTATGGGTATAGCAATATGTTATTAGAAGTAATTTTGGTGCTATATTGCTTTAGCTGAATAATACTGGTTTTCCCTAGGCCCATAATCTATCTAGTTTCAGGTTCTTGCCCACTTTAGCAGTGTCAGATACAGGTTGCAATGGATGGAAAGAGCTTTAAATTCACTTTTTACAAGCAATTGGTTACTCCAATAACATTTGTGCTGCTATTACATTAGTATATTTTGCAAGGAGATTGCTGTTATGAGTTGCAGGATTTGTAGCTTGTAAAAACAAAATGAGGAAGGTTCTTTTAGTCATTAGTATCTTTACAGATGTGTCCAAGGAAGTCACACAGCCATTAGAAGCTAGACAATGCAAGAACCCCGTTTCAGATTTCTGACCTCTGGAGTTATATGATAAACTTCCTTACATGTTAATTAGCTTTTATGGAGTGCCAAACATTATATTTTACATTGTGGAGTGATGTGTTTTCTGCATTCCTTTGAAGAATTGGACTTCATTCTGGCATATAGTTCAGGTATTTTGGATCAGTTTGATCCATCTGTGGCATGTTTTTCATTTCTATTAACAAAGGTGAATGAATTTTGAAAACCATATTTAATTCCTCATGAATTGGAAGGATCTTCTCACTGAATTTCTTTTATGAACTCTGGAAATTGTTGGTCTACTATGTTTACGTATGTCTTTCTGTGGCTCCAAGGAATTTCTTCTCATGTGTGTGCATATAACCACTTAGCAAAGCATTTAACGAGGATTTAAGGGACTATTGCATAGTTCTTAGGCTCTCACTTTGTACATCTCCGTTATTTCCAGTAATTTTCCCCATGAATCATAGACACCACAATCATCTGGAATTGTGTTCTCTCTGTATTCAACAGGACCTGTGGGCTGTGTGTTAATGTTGTCTGTGTTGCACTCTAGAGAGTGCCTCTATGCAGCAGTCAGTTTCAACTTGAGGGCTTGGATTCGTTCCCCTTTTCTTGGGGTTTGGTGCTCTGTAGACTGTTGGCAAATGTCTAACTGCAGTGATTTTATTTGCTGTTCTTACCTTCTATTAGGAGAGCTGTTTCCATAGCAATTAATCATTCAAGGAGAGAAGAAAGTATGCCAGAGTTACTACTTTATAAACAAATTTCCATAATCTGTAACTAGAAGAAAATTAACTTCTGATAGCTTATTAAAAGATGCCTTTGTACCTGCATGTGGATGAGTGTGACTGAGTCGTGTGTGAGTGAGTGTGTGTGTGTGTGTGTGTGTGTGTGTGTGTGTGTGTTTAAGATGAAGAGGGGATTTTTGTTGTTGTTGTTGTTGTTGTTTAGCATATGTATTAGTTTGGCTTCTCCTAGAATCTAGAGTATTGGGGCAGTTTATTTAGAAAATAGTTCCACAAAGTGGTATGAGGTAATGGGATGAGCAAGATGGATCAGAAGGAAACACAATCTGAATAATGGTACTTCATTCCATGGCAATGACTGTGAAGTGTGCAGAACTATGTATCAAATGACCAGAGGCTGGCTTGACTCTGAAGCCTTCCATGTTCCTATGGTGTGTTCACTTTGTACCAATCAAACTTCCAGGGCAACAGAGAAGGCCTTCCAGTTGGAATGTGTGGAAAACCAACAGACTCTGTAGGAGGACCTAAAGATGTACCCAATGATGGAGCTGCAAAGGTGAACTAAAGACCTGCAGGCAAGCACCAGTCAAGTCCAAGGCAGTATAACATTGGGATCAGAACACAGTGTGTCCTCCAGACAAGACCATGATAGAAATTCTGAGCAGGCTATAACCAAGGTTTGGTCATGACAGAGTTTCCTGTTGAAATTTGTCACCGTGGAGATGAAGGGATCCTATGGCAGCCTATAAGTTTAATCATTTACACATTTGCCACAGGTGACAACAAACGAAGACTACAGCAGAGCAAAGGTCTGGTGTTGGTGGACACTCATTTGATACGGAACGCCAGGACTCCCTCGGGGAGGGGACTTCCTTTGGCCTGAATTCTAGAGCCTCCTTTCCAACCGTTTAATACGCTATACCTCTTCCTCTACCTCTAGAATTCCGGTGGGTTTTTTGTTTTTGTCCCACAAAACAGCACTGTTAAGTATTGTTCAAGTGGAAAATTCTTGAGCCCCCAGCTTTTTCCCAGCCAGATGCTGACTTACTGTCATCCTCAAAGACTTGATGCTTATTAAAGAGCCACGGAGCACTAACAGGAAGGATGGTTTAACGACATGCCACTGCACACAGTCTCCACCTCGGTCTCCTCCATGTAAGAGGACATATTCCCCCACATCTCCTGATTCTAAAGATGCTCAGTTTAGCTTTGCAGCCACTTAAACAACTCCAACAGCGCAGTAGTGTGTCTCTAACATTTAAGATATTTCCCCCAAGCCCCAAAGCAAGAGATCCAGGTTTGAGTCTTAATTTAGAGTTAACAGATGAAATGAAAGATCAACTGGTAGAACCCTACTGTGTGTCCTATTCATGACGAAATGACTCAAAGGTCAGGGCATTTTGACAGTGATAGTTGAAACCTTACTCTGTCTATAAAGACCCTTCGGTGCCTGTGGTAGAAACGGAAATGCCAGGTATGCTTTGGGGACTCTCCTAAACACTGGAAGTTTTCAATATATACTTTTTAAAAATTTGAAATTGTAATGTAATTAGACCATTTCTCATTTCATGTCCCTTCCTCCACACCCTCCCACACACCCCTTCCCCACCCTTCTTGACATTCATAGCCTCTTTTTTGGCCAATTATTATGGAATGCATGTATTTATTTTTATGTACATTTGAGTCCATCTAATGTTACTTGTACATGTTTTCAGGGGACCATTTGGTCCTGGACAGCCAACTAATGTGCTCTTCCTAGGGGAAGACCCTTTCTCCTGTTCCAAGCTTTCCTTAGTTGCCTGTAGTTCTTTGTGTAGGATTAAGATCTCATGTGCTTTCCCCATCCAGTTTGGCATGTCCATTGATATCATCCTTGTTCAGCTCAAATTTGGGCACTCATGTTGGTGAGACTCTTTGGGTATAGCTTGTGATATTACTAGGAGACATAACCTCACAGAAAACTCCCTCACTGTCTGGCTCTTACAATCTTTCCCCATCCCCTTCCGCAATGTTCCCTAAGTCTTAGGTGTAGGAGTGTTTTCCTAGATGTCTTCCTTAGGACTGGGCTCCAGAACTCTGCAATTTGATTGGTTGTGGTTTTCTGTAATACTGTATGTTGCAGAGAGAGGTTTCCTTGAAAGACTACACTTATCTTATAGACAAATGTTTATAAAAGGTTGTCAGGGTCTATTCTGGTTCAGTAGATGAGAGTTTGTAGATCTTCTTCCAATAGCCAAGACTTCACTAGCCACAGAGTAGTTAGCTGGGTTTCTAGTGCCAGGTATGGTTCCCTTCTGTTGAGCAGCTCTTAAACCCAGTTAGAGAGTTGGTTACAATCCAGGCATGTATGTCACCACTGCCCCTTTAGGGCTATCATACCATATTGGTGGTTGATGTGGTTTATAGGCATCATGGCTCAATAGGACTGTTGATTGCCTCTCTTCTTTGGAGCTTGTATAGTGACTTCTGCTATCATTGAAGCTAGTCCTCAGGGAGGAGGCCTTCAGGTCAGTTACAGCTCAGGTATCTCTGGACTCTGTTTCTGAAGTGTATGAACACACTGAGACTTTTTCCAGTTCTTCTAGAAAGTCTTCTATCATTCTAGATCTTCAGGTTAATAGAATGCTAGAAAAGACTGGTCAGGTCATTTTGTTGCCTTTGTTCTATTCTAACTTCTGAAGAAGTTGATGCATACTCTATGGTATCTCTGTAAATCTACACAATTATCAGAACATACCAAGTTATGACATTAGCCAAACCAGCCTTATTAGAAACAATTTCCAGGATACAAATTAAGTTGCATCAAGATGTTACACAGAGTGACTTGGGAACCACACGTCTTAACTGTAACTAATGGTTGTATTTTAAAAATGATCAAAAGCTAGTTCCAGAAAGGATTGTGAAGCCATTTAAGATATGAAATATAGAGCTAAAAATTTAAACATGTTAGAACAGAATGCAAGACAGAAGAAGATATGTTTGGGGTAGCAGGGAAGGATCTTTCTTGATGGATGGTAGCCAATTAGGGTGATGGATAAAATCAGACAAGAGGGATGATATCCATTGGTTGGTTTAACTAAAACTAACAGATGTGTCCAGGTTCATCTTTTTCTTTTGCCTTTTATTTTAGGGTGAAAACTCCATCCAGATGATAAGCATTTGGGGGATAATGTAGTGTTGTGTAATTTTCTATAACCAACATACCACCCAGAACAATGTTTTGCTCACTGTGTGTTTCCTAACTGACTAAAAACCCTCCTAACATATCAGCCATTTCATTCAGTCTGGCATAAATAACGCTTAAGTGCTAGTTCATGTAAACTATATTTGACAAATCGGTGTTAAATGTTTTATGATTTATTATACCTAGCAATATTTACTAAACCAATTTTACTCTTTAAAAAGTAAATCAAGAACATATTTCCAGGAGGTGTGTGAATTTTAAATCTCTTTCACCCATATTAAATGGTCTCATTTAATTTAATGAGAATAGTCTCATTTCCATTAGGAAGTTCTCTCGTGTTTTATAGCCTCGGTGCCCGAAAGACAGAGTCAAGTTTATATCCCAGCAAAGGAGCAGAGTTTCATCAAACCTGGGCCGCCTGTGTTATATTGAAAATTCCATCCTTCATTGATTACTAGCCTCAATAAACACATTATGAAGGCTTTTATGGTTACCAGTACCTGAGAATTATTAGAAAATATAATGAAAAATATTTAATATTGCCATGTGATGAACCATTACAAGTTTTTTTTCCCTCATTTTAATGAGTCGGTAAAGATGGTAATAGTCACCTCTAATTTCCCAGTACACTAAAGTTGTTTAGAAACTAAGGGGACATATTGCTTTAAAGAGCCAACAATCAGCCCTGGTGTGATACTTTCCAGGTGGTTCAATGTCAGGCAGAATTATCTGTCAATCTCTAGGCCACTGTGGCTCAGGGTGAGGACAGGCACACTTGTGGCACATGAAATATCCCAAGACCTGAATATTGAACATACAGGAAATGTGAAGCTGGAGTGAGGCTTGTGGAGTGCAGATTGGTGTGCTTCTGCATGCACACACAAATGTAGCACCCCAGGAGGTCTTGCTGTAACAGATAAATTTTTACTATGACCCTTGTGATATCTTTCATGAGCCTCAAGAATTCAACAGAGTACTGAATATTCAAAGTATTTTTGTAATAATTAGTTATTTTTATTTTGTAACTAATATGAGAAGGTAGTAATATGATAAAGTAAGACGACTTTGTCCTATAGACTTTTAACTATTCCAGGCTAGAAACAACATTTTCCCCAAAAAAGAAATTATACAGAAGATAGGGGCAGGGTGGTCTGATTTGTATCTATGGTGGATACCCAGTGTCAGTTTGGCTAAGCTGGACTACATTTCCCAGAATTCTCTCTGCTGTATGTTTTCAGTAAAAGCAGAACACAAGACAGAGCACTTCCTACATAGTCTGAAAGAAACAAGCTATTCAGTAGTTCACCATGTCTTTACTGCTCTGCATGCTCCCTTCAGTGCTGAGAGGTTATAGCTAGGCTAGTCTCACAATGACTTATAGATATCATCCATCTACACACACACACACACACACACACACACACACACACAAGTTTTTCTGGGTGATTCTGGCTAATACTCAATCTCTGTATGTCATACTGGTATTGAGGTTTGAGTTAAAGGCTCAAAAATGTTATTATTATTCATATTGTTGAAAAAATTCTTCATTTCAATTTGGGTGATAAGTGTTAGTAAAAGCACCCCTGTAGTGGTTTTCCAACATCTCCCATGAGAGACTACTTTAAAAGACCTGCAGTTGTGGAATCTAGGGGAGATTACCAAACTTTTTTATTAACCTTCCCATGCTCCTCCTCTCCACTTGTGTCTCTATAGAGATGTCATCTGTATATCTACAGGAAGGAGATTATGCTCATGAGCAGCTTCAGAAGCATCTCTTTTTATTTCTTTTTAGAGACGAAAATCTAGGAAGAACTTCTAGTGGCCAATAATGAGAATTCAGTTGAACTTCTGAAAATCAAACTATGTTTTGACTTGTATATGGCAAGTTGGCTCAATGATCTTATGGTTTCTTTTATCACTTTGCTCTAATATATGAGATGCAGGATGCAGTTAGACAAAGGACTCTAGACCTGATGATCTGGACTGTCAACCCCCTTGTTACCTCATTACTCAGGAAAAGGTATCTATTAGTTTGCTTTCTACTGCTGTGATAAAAACCAGAATGAGAAATAACTTGTGGAGGAAAGGGTATATTTTATCTTACAGGGCATAGTCCATCATGGACAGAAGCCATAGCAGGACCCTGGAGGCAGGACTAAAGCATAGACTATGGAGGAATGCTACTTACTGCCTTGCTTTTTCTGGTTCGCTCAGCCAGGCCAGCCTGCTTAGGAATAGCACCATCCACAGTGGACCAGACCATTCTAAATCAATTAGCAGTTTTAAAAAGTGCCTCACAGACATGGTCCAAGAGCAGTGCGATCTGGGCAGTTCTTCAGTTGAGGTTCCCTCTTCCCAGGTGACTCTATGTTTGTGTCAAATTGATAACAGAAGCTGATGATGGCAGGGACTGGTTTGAATTTTGTTGATAGATGACTCTATAAATAATCAAATAAAAATGGTTTAGATCTCTTGTCCAAGTCAACACTGCCTCAGTGATGAGGACAGAAGCAAAAATGGCTTGTGATGGTAAAGAGATTAATTTTAGCCACAAAGAGCAGAGCTGCTCTTTCTCATCAGCTGACGGGGACTCTGCCATCATTGTCCTGACAGCCATCCTGGGGTTTCTAAAGGCTGCAGGACAGAAGTGAAAGCACACTGAGCCCAAGGGGAGTTGGACCTCCTTGACAGCCAATCCAGTGTCTAAGAACTAAAATCCCCAGAGCTTGCTTCCACAAAGCGCTGATGCAAGCTCAGTGCCAAACACTTTACAGACACTTTTTCACCAGAGTAACTCTCTGAGAAGGTTTCTATCCCCATATTATAATGACAGTGCTGAAGCATTAAGGGTGAAATAAGTTATCTGAAAGCCCTGTGGCTAAGAACTTGAAGCACCAGGATTTGAACCCAGAATGTTGGAAGCCTGCAATCACCAAGCTGTGGTGGAAACCAGAGGCAAGTCCAGTCACTGGGAAAGAGGGAAGTGCTCTGCATTGCTCATTTGGAGTGATAGAATAGAAGCTTGCTCTGCTCCACCCCCATCCTAGTTTACCCCCAAATCTGAAGTGATTGTAGTGGTTAAAGACAGAGAAGGAACTGGACATAGGTATTTACCACACCATCACAGGATTAACTGTACTCAGCATAGCTGTTGCTGTCCTCATCACTGTGACACACAAGTGCCCTACAGAAAGAACTTAGGGAAGGGGCTGTTTTGGTTTCACATATTTGGCTCACCATCATCCAGGAACCTTAACACTGGAGTCTGTGGGAGACATTTCATAGCAGCACATGAGAGGATTCCATACAAGCATTGCCTGAGATTGCTTCTTCTCTGTCCAGAAAAGTATGAAGGCAATAGTGGTATTTCTCTGAAGTCTTTGTAAACAAGTAGGGAAATGACCTGTGCACATTTTCTCAGACTATTAAATTACTACTAAATGAGCAGATGGGAGTGAGGCAGGGTAGATACAGTCTACTCTTTTTAGCAAGAAAAGCAAACAAACAAAGTAGTTGGATCCACATGATTCTAGTCATATATGTGAAATGCTGTGTTACCTACATGGAAAGCATGTTTTCTGCTCCGTGTTGAACTGTCAAGACTTGTTCTGCTGAGTGGTTCAGGACAGAGGAAAGCCAGTTGCATAGGCTGCTCCTGGGGCTGGGCTGGACCCTGCTGGTTCTCATTAACATTCTTGCTGCCTTCTCATTGATAACAAAATAAAGCCAACAGGATAACTCCCATCTGACTTATAATTTATGGCTTTCAGCATCACTGCTGTCCTTCAGACCTGTAATAACTTATGCAATCGATTCCAAGTCAAGATTCCATTTCGAGCTGTGGACCATTTTGTAAGCATAGTTATACTAATTATGGCATCTTGCTCTCTCCTGCTGGCTGTTTTCTTCACACTTAAGGAAATTTATTTCTTCACAAGAATATGTTAGGTGTCTCTGTGTCACGTTCTGGAGATAGCAGCTTAAGTTAGGTTAGCATCTACACAGAAAACATAGCTGTGAGTTACCCATGGCTCAGATGTCTTGGTGCTCTCTGGGAAGGGCAGAAGCATCTCTGTCTACAGAAAAGGATTTCAGGGAAGTCTTTATAGAAGACTAAACTGTTTGGAAAGATGCAAAGAAAAAAAAAATCATGGGAATCAAGCTTTGAAACTTTAGGCCAGGCAGTAGTGGCTCACGCCTGTAATCCCCAACACTCGGGAGGCAGAGGCAGGTGGATCTCTGTGAGTTTGAGGCCAGCTTGGTCTACAAAGCGAGTTCCAGGACAGCCTCCAAAGCTACATAGAAACCCTGTCTTGAAAAAAAGAAAGAAAGAAAGAAAAAAGAAAAGAAACTTTAGTTATATGCACAAACTAGAGGCATATGTGTATAAATTATAGACAAGGAGCCTACAGGAATCTTCACTGGCATGCTGAATATTGTTTATGATGTAGGAAATAGGAGCCAATGAATGACCTGAAGAAAGAGAGAAACACAATGAGATTAGTATTTAGGAAATTCTATTCATAACATTGCTAAGGATGAATGGGAACACAGCAGGAAGAGGGAGACCAATGAGATGGCTTTGCACTATTTAACAAAAGGAGATACAAAGCAGACTAAGAAATGGAGCTCAGAGGGACAGGGAATAGGTCTAGGCTGAGGATTTTCCAACAGGGAATTTCAAACCATTACAGGACTAGGAGTTCTATGCAAAGTGGCCAAGGATGTCACATGCTGTAGGCATCCCTGCAAAGATGGCCAGGTGGCTAGCTATTGGACTGGGCATTCAGGGGAAGACTGGCAACCCAAGTGTTCTTCACTTCAGTGAAAGGGTGAGTGTAGAAGAGCCACTATGGTGGATTGAAGTGCGGATAGGAAATCAAAATGCTGGGCAATTAGTATGGACTATTATTTTGAAAGCTGTGGCGATTACAAAGACAGATTCTTTTCCTCTTTCATTTTAAAAATGAGCAAACAACAATAAATGAAAATCAGTGTGAGGTGCAGTGTAGTCAGTTCCTTGTGGTTTTCCTAGTATTGGCTCCTTAACTTTGAAGACGTACTTGCAACTTCAGAAGAACAGGCCAACTGGACTCTGCCACCACGACTGTATTATCTTCTGTGTCCCTGCATCTCCTCCCTCTCCTTGTTGAACTTTCCCCTAGTCAGCTCGGTTAATGCCATTGGGAGTTTTCGTGAACAGCACTGTTGACAGCATCAGGCGCCTCTAGCCCCAGTTTTGATGCTTTCTGCTTTGGTCCCTGAATTGTATGACAGTGCAGGGTCATCTTTGGATCCTGTTATCCATGTTTATGTGAACAACGCCAAGATTGGAGTCTTTCTCACACTCATGGTCTCCAAAAGAAATGAAGGGTAAGAATGTAAGTTTTGAAGCCAGACTGCCCAGGTGGGGGTGAGGAGAGGGTGGGGTAAGCAGTGTCTAATTTTGCTTCTGGTTGTGTGATTTTAGATAAAATTCTTCACCTCTCTTTGCCTCACTTTCTTCATCTGCCCTACATAACAGAAATACGAACAGGACCTGCTTATTTGCATTGTTTTAAGGAATAATTATGTTAACGTAACCACAGGGCTTATAGTGTGTTTGGCACATAGTAAGCCCTCTTGCTTGTCCTTACAAATAGGGCAAGTTCCAATGTGTTCCAGGAAGGGTTTCTACCTTTTTGCTGCCCTCTGGTGGCCAGTGGGCATATTGGAGGACTGACAATTGACCCTTTGTGTGCTGGCTATAGTGTAGAACTGACGATGGTGAGGACTAGCGGCAACAAAATTAGCATGTTAAATTTAATCCTCAAAGTAACTATACTGACAGGTGGAGATCATTATTTATTTTGAATAGTGAGAGCAGATATTGAGAAAATAACTGTCCAAGACAAGCTACACACACACACACACACACACACACACACACACACACACACACGCACACACTCACACCAAATTAAATATCATATGAACTAAAGCAAGTTTTATTTGCAGCCAGGGATTCAATTTGAAAGAAATAAAAATTTATTTGTTTAGTTTAAATTCAGTTCAGAGCATATTTTGATCCGGTTTTGTTTCAGTTCAATAGTTTCATAAAACATAGTTTTGGCTTCAAATCACACAGTTTAAGTAGTTTCTCTTCCTTCTTCTTGGAAAGTTGGTTCAGTATAGTTTACTAAAGTATTGGCATTTGGGTTTTGGTCTAGCTGAACACTGTGGAGTCAGGTTTGATTCAAGTCCTCTTCAGATAGTCCAATGAATGGGAGACTTGTGGCTATCTTCAGAAAATGGCCAGTGCCTAACAAGAATGCATTGTGCCGGTTTCATCAGAAGCATCTGCACAGCCCTCCTGTCTGAACCTGTAGCTATCTGGTTCTCCTTAAGCGACTGTCCCGTCACACTAACACTGAACATAGTAGTGAGCGGTAGTTCTGCAGCACGGACAGATGATCTCACTTTGTTGGACCGACTTCTAGACTTGAAAATTCATGAATCTCATCACACATTCATTCCAAAGACTTGTACCTCACAGATGGGTGGAATCTGAGGGCCCCACGCTTCATATGCTAGATTTGTTCTGATGTAAATGTGTAGTATAGGATTGTGCTATTTTGAATATTAATGAATTAATGATATCTTACTGGTAAGTTAGCCTTTTGGGGGGAGGGGGGAAGGTTTTTTGAGTTCTGAGGTTTAAGTTCATTATATTGATAATCTAAGAGAGAAGTGTCTTCCCAGGCTTATAATGCAAATATCACAGCATGTGGAAATATGTTTATAATTAAATTAGGTGGGGCACATCCATGTGACTCAGCAAGGGGGCCTAAACTAAGATCCTGTCCATACTGGCAGTCATTATTGTTACAACTGTCACTGAGCACAAACTGTGAGCCAACCCCTCATTATTTGGGGCCTACAGTCTTTTTACTTAATAGTTAGCACCAATCTAGAAGAATATACTTGAAGATCAAAAATGAGGATTTAAGTGCACGTGAATCCAGGGCAATCATGTAATACTGCAGTGCATTTTCATGTACATGGGGTTTGGGTTCAAATTGTAATTAAGATCAAGGCAAGGCAGAAACTCAGACACCGAGCAGACTAACAAAAGTCAGGGCATGTGCAGTGCCCTGGAGTCCAGAGACGTCAAGGGTCAGAACCTTTTCATGTGGATGAAAACCAGAGAGAGGACGGAACTGGCCTGGTGATAAAAGAAAAAGGAAAAAGGACAAGACAAGGGCTAGGAGAGCAGCTCTCAGGCATCGCCATGAAGAGCACTTAACCGGGAGGCTCCATCAGTCTGTGTGGGATCATCCCCACAGACAGCAGCATACCAATATCAGGTTCTTTGTTCACATCCTGGGTCAGAATGTGTGAACCCATCCAACCTGAGCTGCCATGCAGGCCAAGAATAAGAGAAGCTTTGCAGCATGCACAGAGCCATAGACACTGCAGTTTTATCATGTGCCATTTAGTGCAAGTCCCCACTTCAGGAACTTCTTGTGCAGCATCTCTGTTCAAATGGGCACATCTGTACTTCTTGAAGCCCCCAGATTCAAGCCAGGCACTCTCTTCTGTTACAACATTATGGTGCTGAAACATCTTTTTGTTGCAGACCCAAGATTTTATCTTTTGTTCTTCCTCCATCTCTGTGGCCACAGAGGACTATACCTATTCTTTTATCTCTCCATGAGAATGGTGGAAATGTTTTAAAAGAAGAGAAATATTTAAAAGATACCCCACATGTGAAGTCCTCCATACTATGAGACAGGGAGGGGGGAGGGAGGAAAGAATGAAGGAAACAAGCAATGAACCCAATAAAGACTTTATTAGAGTATAACTCCATGTAGTAAGACATGTCAAGCCATAGTAACCTAGTATCCCAAATTTTAATTCTGACCCAAGAAAAGGTGCCTTTTCTAACTACCACTGCCAAACACAACAAACTTAAGGAATATCCTCCCTCTGTCTTTAGAACTGTGAAGAGTGAATGGCACTACCTTTCTTTTTTTTTTTAATACATAAATTACCTTTGTGGTAACAAGCTAGTATTTCTCAAAAATAAATACATAAGAAAAGGTAGCAATTAAAGGGAAGATGGTAAACATACAATTATTCCCTATAGAGCTGGGTACCACCTTTTCCATGCTTTATGAGCACACAAAACTGCTATAGACTCTCACCTTCACTTTTACTTATAATGACAGGTTATGTCATATGTTCACCAAGGGGGCTACAGCGATCTTGAGTTCAGGTAGGCAGTAGAAATAGAAGTGGTCTTTACTTCTACTCAGAGAGGAGAACTAGAAAAATGAAGCTTTATCGAGCGCGTGCCATGGGTGCTTCATTCATCATGGTAATTTATTAAGGAGGCATGTGTCATGAGACATTTGATGGATGAAAAACTAAGATTCGAGGGAGCAAATGGCCTCACGTGCATATAGTTAAATTTACTACTAATAACAAAAGTAAAATTTCTATGGTTTGATTGGTTCAAAATCACTATTGAAACTGAATCCCCCACAGCAACAGTATTAAGAGATGACATTGGTTAGGATGGAGCCCTCATCAATGATACTATTGCCTTAAAAGAGACTGGGGCTAAAAGGTTAGAGAGAGAACTATATAAGTCATGTGAGAACATAGCATTTGTTCCCTCTGGAAGCTTCCAAGATAAACAATGCTGGGCTAGCAATAAATAGTAGCCTTGTGATGCCTTGATCTTAGACTCTCAGCATGCAGAACAGTGAAAAACATTTCTGTCTTTATAAATAATGCAATCTCTAACAAACATAGGAATAAAATGACTCCTAATGTCATCCCACTCTACCCATAGATCAGCACTTCACTCAGACGTCATCAGAGAAGCTTCCTATCTCAGTAGACAGGAACTAACACAGAGACCCACAACTGGACAATGTGTATAAAACTCCTCCCCTCAGGGATCAGGGAGCAATTCAGAAGACGGAAAGATTTGTAAGAGCCAGAGATGATGGATGACACCAAGGAGCACTGTCTTCCAGACACAGGACTAATTCACATATGAATGCCGGGAGCCTGTGACAGGCTGCACAGGGCCTACCTATACAGGTTCAAGCCCAACTGAAAGGAGTAAGTGAACAAAGGCTCCATTCTGCAGTCAAGGCATTATCTGCAACTGATGCCTGCTTGCAAAGAGAAACTGGTTTTCTGCAATGGCAGCTCGCTGGGTATATTAACCACAGGTAGACTCCATGCCCAGAAGAAGCCGGCCAACACAAGTCAATGGTATTTTTATAGACTTTTTGTTTTATATTGCCTTATTTGGACAGTGTTTTGTCTTATTGGTTTTTTGCTAGTATATTTTGGTGGAGTTTTTGTTTATGGTTTGTTTTTGGTTTTGTTCATTTTTTTAAAGAGAAAGGAAGAAAAGGGTGGATTTGGCTACATGAGGAGATAGGGAGGATCTGAGAGGAAGTGGGAGAAGTGAAAGTATGATGAGAATATATTGTATGTTTTTTTAATAAAAGAGAAAAAACTGCAGTCTGGGGTAATTTGTTACAATGTCACAAGCAGGCTGTGACCACAATCGCTCATTGTTTATTAGCTTTTATCATTCAGTTGTCACTGTAGCTCTGACTTGTCTTTTCTATTCATTTGTTTGATCCACAAACTTGATGAATTTAGAGTTATCCCATGGCTAGCCTGGAATTTGAAAGTAATCAAATCAATCAGTACAATATGTATTGAAGTCTTATTGATAAACCTGGCAATATACTAAGTTTGGCTATGTGTAATCAACAAGGCCTAACCCACTTTCATAGACTTTCTATGAAGTAGCCAAGAGTATCGAGTAAATAAGCAATTATAATACAGAGAATGGTAGCCTGAAAGCTGTGCTATTGCCCATTCAACACATTTAGAGTTTAAATCTGGAAACATGCTTGATTAGGCCAGGTTCCAAGGAATTTCCCCTTGCAGAGCTATCAGCTCTATAGTCCTTCTGCCCAGTCTGCATAGCACAGGACCCAAACAAGATAGAGTGAGCTGGGAATGCTAGCAGGCAAGAACTTGTAAGTGGTTATTTGGTGATGTGACCATGCAAGCTCCAATGAGTGTGTGTATACATATATGTGCATGCACACACTCCTGTGCAAAAAGGGGTTCCAGATGGCTCAGCCCTTCCAATAATGTACTTGCCAAGGTATGGGTGACCCTTCTGTAGGGCACTGGAGAATTGGTGGGGCTTGGGGGCTAGGGTGAGTGGGGTAAGGGTGAACTGAGTAGCGGTAAAGGGAACTGGTGTGCTGTGGTCTATGAAGACAGAAACATAAATTTTGTTTGCATTAAAACAATCTTGAAATTGTTGGCAAGCCCATAAAAAGGCTAAGTTAGAGCCATCTTGGGGCAGTTTTTCTTTGAGTCGAGTGTATTAATGTAGGTTTTTACATGGCTTTCTATTAAGAAACATATGGTACTTCAGGCTGTTTAACACCAGAGAAAAGCATCATAAAGAAACATTCTGAATGCTGATCTAACACAAATGTGCACTGCCGCGTTCACAGAAACACAAGCATTGAACGGCGTCTTTGGGACTCTCCAGTGATCACCCATGAGAGACCTTCATTTCATTTAGAAGCTCATAGTTAGCTTTTCAGGAAGAAAAAGAACATCAATGTGCTCTGTGTGTGTGTGTGTGTGTGTGTGTGTGTGTGTGTGTGTGTGTGTTCGTGTACAGCTGAAAGCTAAAGCAGGGTGAGGATTTGACAAATGCCTTGTTGATCCTTCAAAAGATTTTTCATAAAACACCAAGAAGGGCTGAGAATACTACTAATTACCCAATTGGATTTTAGATAGAATAAGATTACCCCGACCCCAAAGAATTGCCCAATCACAAATGCTGGAGTCCCACTGTTGAGACACCCTGTCCTAGCTTAAGATAGGGAAAGTCTGCTGGGGATTGGTGTGCCATCATATGAGGGAACTGTTGGCATTTTTCTTTCCCATCAAGGAAAGTATCAGAGAACTGGTGAGGTGACTCAGCAGATATGAGTGATTGCCATGCAGGCCTTGTGACCTGAGTTCCATACCCAGGACCCAGGCGAAGGTGGAAAGAAGGGGAAAACTCCAAAGTGTTAGCCTCTGCCTGCCACCTGTGAGCCAAGACACACACTCTCTCTCTCCCAGGTGTGTGTGTGTGTGTGTGTGTGTGTGTGTGTGTGTGTGTGAGAGAGAGAGAGAGAGAGAGAGAGAGAGAGAGAGAGAGAGAGAGAGAGAGGCAGAGGCAGAAGCAGAGACAGAGAGGTTGGGGTGGGAGAGAGGATTTGAAGAAAATACCAGAAGTTCACCTTGATCCCCTCCAGTCCTTTAAAGAACTAGTTAATTCATCTACTCATCTCACTGTGGAAGCAGAACATGCAGTTTCAGGTAACCTGGTAGCTGCCTTGGGAGGGTGGAGAGTGGGTCTGTTGCTTTTCTACAGGCTTTCAAATGAGACATAGGAAAAGTAAGTGGTGTCCACTGGGACATAGGGAAGGAAAAGATATTTGGCAATTTTTGGCCTAGAAGGTTAAAAAACAAAACAAAATGAAAACTCCATCTTCCTTCAGATTGGCATCCAAAGGTGGCAATGTGTGTGACAAGAGCAAGGACTGCAGTGGAAACCGGCCTGGACACAAAGTTCAGTGAAGGAGCATAGACCAGGACCATAATTCCGTGGCAGCCTTCTCCAGATCAGCTGTTGCATGCCCTCGACTACTCCCCCTTGTGGACATAAGTAGACTTTCCAATTGTGTCTCCCACCTGCCTTCCTTGGGATTCAGGGCATTGGTATCCCTGTCCTCAAGGAATAATTTAGAATTAACAATGTATCATGACTTAGGAAAGAAGAGGGTAGAGATTCAATACACACCAAGCTCCTGTTTTTATCAACATGATCTAACAATACAAATCATAAGTATGTTCAGATCATGCAACCAGCAAGGACACTGTTCTTGATTCTGTGGCATGAAAAGGAACACAGCATGGCTCCTGCCCTCCAAGACTCATTCTCTAATAAGGGAGACAGGCCTATCATCCGCACTCCAGACTATAACTGTAATAAAAACCAGATTGGCTTAAGTGCCATAATAAAGGTATTCCAAGTCAAATGCAGTGAGACAACAGTGAAGCAGAACAGAAACTGATTTTACCTGGAGGCATGTGGGAAGAGTTAGGAGAGAAAGAGGTGTTTGTGTGAGCCCTTGAGGGAGGTAGAACATTGACAGGTGGAGAAATTAGCAGGAGGTGGAAGTCAAGGAGCACATGCCGGGTGGGAGAGATCCTCATTGATTTGATGTCACTGAGAGAGATGAAACATCCAAGAGAGCTCTAAAGAAGCCGAGGGAGACAGGGCTGACCACAGAGCCAGTGTGCACTAGGAAGAACAGTGTGTGTCATCCTCTTTGCGGCAGTAGACTGCAGGGTTTGGGCAGGAGGATCAGCTGTAAGGTAGAAAGGAAGTGTTGCCAATGGCAGGCCAAGTGGCATAGAGGTAGGGGCTGGGCAAGCAGGCAGGGAATTCTTGTACATACTTGCTGAAGTTTGTTTGTTTGTTTATTGTTTGTTTTTAGAGGAACTAGAAATGAACTTCAGGGTCAGGTCAGCATTCAAGAGGCTGGTCGGATACAGCAGAGCAGAACAGGAGCTTTGGTACACCGCTTACGTGCCCATGTCCAGTCCTCAAGCTGCTTCTGTGAACTATGCCCCCAAGTCACTGAACCTTTTCACCTCTACTTTCCTGATCTGTAAAACTGCAGAGTAAATAGAGTCTCCCATGTAAGATTGCTCTCCAGAGTTTTTACAAAAAAAAAAAAAAAAAAAAAAAAAATCAAGACAGAATTATGGATAATAATAATAAGTCATTCTGGCATCATATTGGATAGTGTGTCAAAAGAATGGAAGTCCTAACATGACCAATGCCAAGAATGGGGTGAAGGGTGGGGAGGGAGGTGGGCATGCCAACTCACACTCACAGTTCAGCAGCACTGGACATTGATGGGCGCAAGCGGGATCTTATTAGTCAGTTTTTAGTAAGTCAGTATTGTACTGCTTCACTTCCAGGGCACTTAAAACCACAAAGGTGGACTAGAAGGACTCCCGAGGAGTGAGGTCAAGGGTCTAGCAGCAGGTGCTGGGGTAAGGCTTCCCAGCTGCAGTTCTAGCCCAAGATGCACAATATAGAATATATCAGACAAAACCAGACAACAACTTGCGTTTCAACCTCTTTGCATTTAGGAGTTGTGTACTCTCGGGGAGTATTACAGCATGATCAAGAGAGTAACAGCACCACGGGCCACTCTTTTTAGCACATTAACCAGATGACTTCTGGTAAATCACTTGGTTTTTAAGCAGTTTTTCTCTTTCATAAAATGGTAATGTTAAGAATTGCTGTGAGAGGTAAATTTGAATATGAATGTGCCTTAGAAGCCACAAAGTTCTGTAGACACACCCTGTGATTAAAAAAAAACCTGTACAGAGGAAGGCAGTTGTGGCATGAGATTGCTATGTGTGAGCAAAACCCACCCAGTGATGGTGAATGCAGTAGAAAAACTATAACAGGCTGTGCAAATCATGGACACATCTGCCAAGCACATATCAGCGTTCACATGCAAAACAGACTTAACAGATGGATGGACAGAGGTCTGTGGCTGCAAACACATAAGAAGAATGCAAGGAGCACCAACACAGGATTAAAACAAGTTTCCAGGGGTTGTTTCCAGAGGTGAAGAGCAACAGAGCAGTGATTAGTGATGGAGTGTTATGAAGAGCTGTGTGAAGGCCTACGGACCACCCTCCCTCCCACCAGGCCCATTTGCACTGACTAAATAACCCCAGACAGTGTTTCCTCCTTCACTCCTAGAAAGACAGTCAGTATTTTTTCTTTTATGATGATTAATTAAATTCATTCATTTATTTTATATCCCAATTGCAGTTTTCCCTCCCTCCTCTCTTCCCGTTCTGTCCTTCTCACTCCTCCCCCATCCCCAATCCACTTCTCCTTTGTTTTTTGTTCAGAATGGGACATGCCTCCCATGACTGTCAACAGAGCATGGTGTGTCAAGGTGAGGTAGGACTAAGATTCTCCCCTGTGTTAAAGCAGGGCAGGCAACCCAGCATGAGGAACAGGTTCCTGGAAGCCAGACAAAGCATTAGGGACAGCCCTGCTCCCATGGTTACTAATCACAAAAGTGGATCCAGTGACACAACTGTCATACACATGCAGAAGCCCTCTGTCATGCAGGCTCCCTCGCTGTGGGTCCAGAGTCTATGAGCTCCTATGAGCCCAGGTTAGTTGTTTCTGTGGGTTCCCTTGTGATAACCTTGATCCCTGTGGCTCATTCAGTCCTTCCTCCCTCTCTCCAACAGAATTCCTTGAGCTCAGCTCACTGCTTGGCCTTGGCTCTCTGTATCTATTTCTATCAGACACTGGATGAAGGCTCTTTGATGTCAGTTGGGGTAGTTACCAAGATAGTTATTATTTAACTTCAATGTAAATTAACCTTGTCAAGAAGTCTCCATTCAGATCTGAGTATACTATAAACATTCTCTGAAACGTGTGTGTGTATGTGTGTGTGTGTGTGTGTGTGTGTGTGTGTGTGTGTGTGTGTGTGTGATGATAAATATATCTCACTTGGTGATTGGCTAATTAAATTCTCTATTCCTGTTCACTTTTAAATCTCTCTCGTCCTTGAGTTCTATGAGATTGGTTTACTTGGTCTTTCATTATCTTCTTATTAAATGTTGGTACTGTTAAATGTTGATGTATGCATCATGCATGTTTTTTTTCCACTTTGTTTTATAGTCTCTTATGCATGCTCTGTTCAGAGAGATACAACCTTACTCCAACTGTCTTCTCTGGAATCCTTTCCTCGTGTTGTAACTTGAAGGAACTTTGCAGTTAAACATTCAAAGACAAACTCATTTTCCCTCCCAATCGGGAACTTTCTCTTCTAGTTATGTTCTGAACTTTAACCACAATAGTCAAATCCCAAAACAACATTCTATTCTAATAGAGCCATCTGTTAGATACTGAATTATGTTCAGGCAGTCACATACTATGGTCCTAAGCATAATACCATCCCAGCATTCTCTCTGTTCTCTAAGCATGCACTCTGTGCTCAGTTCCCTGTCTAAATTGTTCTGTTGTTTGATGTCCTTCTATATGGGATCCCTACACTTAATCCTTGCAGCTCAGCTGAATGGTGCTCTTGTGAGAAAGCTTCCCACCACCCTCAAAGCTCTATTCAACATGGCAGTAGCTGTAACACAATTAAAAGCAAATAATTGCAAACTATGACTTTGTCTCTAACATTCATTTTTGAGAAAAAATGGAGCAATCATGGGAGAAGACCCCAGAAGCCCACTGTGGTGCCTCATACCTATCAGCACCTGCACATTCCTCTGCTGTTGTCAGTTTTCACTCTATGCCACAGTATGTGCCAATCCCTCGTTTGTGCCCTTTGACCCACCTTGCACTACCTGATGAAGGACAAGCACTTTAGTGATGTCTTCCCTTTCTCTAGAACCGTCCATTTCCTCCCCCTATGGTATAGGGTGTCACTTCAAACAGCACTCACTGTTATATTTCCTGCCTCAAGGAATAAAGCAACATTTTAGTTTTAGGTTTAATTATTTTTTAATTTTTTTAAATTTTAATTGAAAATAGATATTTTTTTTTTTGTACAATATATCCCAACCACAGTTTTCTTTCCTTCCACTCCTTCCCAGCACCTCGCCAACCCCCCTCAACCCCAGGTCCTTGCCTTCACCCCCTCCCCAGTTTTCAGAAAAGAGCAGGCCTCTAAGAGGTGACTCCAAACAGAACAAAACAAGATACAATAAGACAAGGCAAAAGCCCTCATATCAAGGCTAGACAAGAAAACTCAATAGGAGAAAAAGGATCCCAAGAGCAGGCAAAAGGGTCGGAGATACACTCACTCCTACTTTTAGGAAGCTTACAAAAACACTAAGCTAATAGCCATAACTTATAAGTAGAGGACCTAGTGCAGACCATGCAGGCCTCATGCTTGCTACTTGTGAGCCCATGTAAGCCCTGCTTAGTTTATTTGGTGGGCCATGTTTGTAGAAGATGGGGAGGAGAGATAGTAGGAGTCAGAGGGGATAGAGGAAACCAGGAAAACAACATTTTTTAAAAATCCCTCTTAGGAACTACCAGGTCTTTTTGATTCCTTCAGCAAAATTCCTCAAATATTCCACATATTTCTTCCATTTTTCTCTTATTTTCTCCCAATCCAAGATATGTTTGTCCTGACTACTCCCTCTGACCATCTTCTGTGAGATGGTCAGCTCCATCTTTGGTAATTATCTCTATCTATACTCACTCCCTTGGTGAATGTCTTAGTTAAGGTTTCTATTGCAGAGATGAAACACCATGGCCAAAAAGCAAGTTGGGGAGGAAAGGATTTGACTTACACTTCCATGTTGCTGTTCATCATCAAAGGAAGTCAGGACAGGAACTCAAACAGAGCAGGAACCTGGAGGAGGAGCTGATGCAGAGGCCATGGAGGGACGCTGCTTACTGATTTGTTTCCCCTGACTTGCTCAGCCTGCTTTCTTATAGAACCCAGGACCACAGCCCAGGGATGGCACCATCCATAGTGGGCTAGACCCTCCCCCATCAATCACTAATTACAAAAATATCCTATAGCTAGATCTTATGGAGGCATCTTCTCAATTGAGTTTCCCTAGTTTGTGTGTCAAATTAAGACTAGCCAGCACAGTGGCTCACTAGCCACAAAAGCCTTAGATTTTATTAATATTTTTTTTACTTCTAATTTTTTTATCTTAAATTCCAATCCCTCTTTCAAACTCTGAATTCTTTCTTTAGAAGCTCCAATGAATGCCCAATAGGCATTTCAAAAAAAAAAAAAAATGTCTCTAGCCAATACGGACCCTCCTCCCACATCCTGTTTCCAACAAAGGTGTCTACCTCTCAGGTGATGACAAGTTCATTTCCCAAACCATTCACGCTTAAAATCCTGGAATCACAATTTCTCTCTTTCATATCTCATATCCACTCTGAGGAAGTTATTCAGAACCTGACTCCACTTCTGCCCCTGGCTAGAGCAGCTGCTCTCTCCCACCTGGACTACAGCGGCCTGCTTCTAACAAGCTCCCCTGGTTCCCACCTTTCCCCAACACCGGCTAGCAATCCCTTCAAATTAAGTCAGATTATGTCACTTCTCCAGTAAAAACTCCACAGTGCTGAGGTGGGAGAGAAACATGTGGAAAGTTAAGGGGGCATGAGAAAGGAAAAAAGACCCGTAGCTCCCTGGATCTTGTTTGTGTCCTTTGCTGAAGGGCAAGCATTTCAACACATCGCAAAGCCACCTGCAGAAGACTTAACTGTTTTCTGAGGAAGGTCTGCAGTTAGAGTGTTAGCACAGCCAATGGCCAGTGTTAAAAGGTCAGGACGGATCTTCAACTCTGAAACTCCTTTTACCAGCCTTCTTCTCACCATAAACCCGTGCAGTGCAAAGCACATGGGGGAGTTCATTTAGATAAGAGAAGTAAATACATTGGCTCATGCTCCATCATTTAAAAATCTTGATTTTTTAAAAGTAGCAATAAATTATGTACTTAGAACAACGTAATCAATAATTTTAATTAACTTCAAAACCCACAAAGTACCATATATAGCTATTCTTAGAACACTTAGTGCATATCTCTATTTATACCCACATCACTCTTTGTGAATGTGTGTTCCCCTTTACTTAATAGCCTTTAGCTTGGCTTCATACCTAAATATCCTGAAATTCTCAGTGCCTGACTTGGAGTCTGGGGAGACTCCCCAGGCTGCATAGCAGACAACTTTGAGTTCCAGCTCCCGCTGCTGGAGGCGCTTCTTCCCACTTCACATCTAGATAGAAGGAGTCCCGCATATAGACCAAGCTACACAACTGTCACAGATATGCAGAGGGCTTAGGTCAGTCCCATACAGGCTCCCTGGTTGTTGGGTCAGATTCTGTGAGTTCCCATGAGCCAGCCTAGTGGTTTCTGTGGGGTTTCCTGCAATGTCCCTGGCCCTTCATGTTTCTACAATCCCTCCTCCCTCTCCTCAGCAGGACTGCCTGAGCTCCCAAACTCAGCCCAGTGTTTGGCCATGGGTCTCTGAATCTCCCTCCATCAGTCACTGGATGAATGCTCTCCAATGACAATCAGGGTAGTCACCAATCCAATCACAGGATGGACAGTCCAGGATATGCATTCACTGCTGCCAGGAATCTTAGATGGGATCTTCCTTATAGACTCATGGAAGTTTCTCAGGCTCTAGAAAGCCCCCTTTCTAGTCATCTCTCTCAGTACTGTCTCCCTCTGCCCACCCACAATGTGATCCTTCAAGTTTCCATGCCCACCCACCCCAATCTACCAAGGAGATCTTCTCTATTTCCCCTTCCCAGGGGCTCCAGGTGTCCCACATTGGGCCCTCCTTGTTACCTAGCCTCTCTGTGTCTGTGGATTGTAGCATGGTTATTCTTTACTTTACAGCTAATACTTAAAAGTGAGTTCATACCATGTTTGTCTCTCTGGGTCTGGGCTACCTCACTCAGGATGATCTTTCCTGGTTCCATCCATTTGCCTTCAAGCTGTGATTTCTTATTAAGCCAAATATGGTCCGAACAAGCAACTGTGCTCTGAAGTCATGTCTTGATTTAAATGCTCAACTTCAAATAAAAACCTGAATAAAAATATTTCTAGCAGTTTTATTCACAATCATTGAAAACTGTAAGCAAACAAGATATCTTCTAGTAGATGAGTGGATGAAAAATTAAACTCACAGCAAAGAGTGAGAATTTGTAAATTTGTACTTTTTTTTGTATATTTCTACATGTCATCTTGGGCTCTTTGGTTTCCTGTTGCTTTCATGGGAAATGCAATCCATTGCTTCATGTGGTCCCACATTTCAATTGGCTTCTCTATTCTGAGAGTCATCGTCATTCTACTATCATTCTTCCTTTTTGCTACTAGAAAGTGTTTAGGATTCAGTTTACTTTCCCTCTCCTGGCTCTGAAGCCAGCAATTTTCCCAGCGTGCTGGCTCTTTTCAGTGGAGAGTGACATCCAGAGACTAAGGTTAGGTGCTAGACGTGCTCATTGTCCTTACTTTCCAGGACCAAGAGTCGCTGAACATGCCAGAAAACACACACACACACACACACACACACACACACACACACACACACACTCACACACACACACTCACACACACACTCACACACACACACACACACACACACACACACTCACACACACACACACACACACTCACACACACTCACACACACACACACACACACACACACACACACTCACACACACACACACACACACACACACACACACACACACACACACACACACACACTCACACACACACTCACACACACACACTCACACACACACACACACACACACACAGACAGAGACAGAGACATCGCTAATTCTAGTTCAAATCACACGAAGAGGAGTCTCATTCCCCTCTCCCCTCATTTGTGACTTTCAGAAGCGCCTTCCATCTCCTTGATCTTGTCGTTCTTACCCCCTCACCACTGTTCTCCTTTCTACAGAGAGCGTCTCCTCTGCCCACTCAGCCACTTTGATATTCCAATCTGGGTCTCGTCTCCTTGAACTTACGTTTTCTTCACCCCTGAAGACATCTACAGAGCATGTGGGACCATTTCTTATGGGTATGCCTTCCTGTCTCCAGTCTGAGGCAGTCCTCTGTGCAGAACGTTCTCCTTTTACCTCACAAGGGTTATAACAGCCTGTCAGATGCTGATGCTTGCTTTTTGTCCCTACACTCCCTCCTTTCTGGTGAAGATGTCTCCATCATTTAGCCCCCTATACACAGCTTTAGAGTTGGATCATTCTGAAAAGACACAGAATAGGAAGAGGAGGCAATAAAAGCTTCTATCCAGGTGCTCAATAGTATTATACAAAGCCTATGGCAGCCATCATGAAAGGTCAACTTTGAACTGAAATTCAATCTATACTATCTCTCCCCAAAGAGGTTTAAAGTCTCTTTTAGTAATCCTAGTTCTCTATAGACTGGTGGCTAACCTATGTGTTGGAGTCTACAGCCTCTCCAGCTGCTGAGCTCTCCACGCCACAGTCAGAGCTCTCTAGGCTAGAAGAGGTGATTAAACACTCACGTTCCAGGGTCCTCTATTGGGACAGGGAAAGCTTTAAAGCCATTGCACAGGAAGTTTCAGCTATTCTGTTACTTGGGATCCATTTTCAGCTCAGACTCATGAAAAGAGTGTATGTTTCTGCCAAAAGTTTTCTAAATTTCTCCTTCACTGCTACAGTGTACATGCCACCAAAGAAGTTTGACAAAGAGCAGGGTCTATATTTGTCATTAAGTGGCTGAGTCACTGTGAAGCCACTTTGGCTAGCAAGTTTAGTGTGCCACAAAAGACACAGGACATAAGAGAAAGTGGCAGATGCCCCCTAACTGACCTGATCTAAGATAGCATCATTAGTGGAACAAATTCACGTCTGAGGATGCAGATCTCTAATCAATATGGAAGGGCTGACTTTGAGCAGTGAACAGTCTGAAAACTTTGTAAAGAATATTACTAACAAATAAGTAATAAAGTAAATGTATTCAACTAAGCTTAGCCTACAGCCTATGAGAGCTATTCTTCAATACACAAAAAAATGGAGCTTAGCAGTGCTTCACAACTGCACACATGTTGTCTCTCAGGAACTCAACACTTTGCATGCCCTGCCCTTCAATATAGTAATAAATTGTTTACATTAGAAAAATCTGCCACCAAATTCTAGTTTAAGTTTCTTTAATGAAAAACATTTCATGAATATGCATGCTGTTATACCTTTCAGGATCACTGAGGTCAACAGATCAAGCAGTAATTGATATTGCAAAAACAGTTACATTTAACCAGCCCAAAAGGAGGTAGACATCATGCCATGGAGGGGCTGCAGTTTACACCAAGTCTGGTCAGGCGGCAAAGGGAGAGGGTGAAAAGAGAGCAGGGGCCTCTACTGTGGTCTCTGTAAGAAGGAATGGAAGGGTCAGGGTTGGAAGGTTTAGAAGTGACTTGGAACAGTTTAAGCAGCCTTGGACCCAGAAGCCTGCCTTCATTGTCTGTAGTCTGGACTGGAAGTGATGGTGGTATGTAGGTGGAGTCTCATAGTGTGAGACTTCAGCAGAGGAGCTGGTAGGCTGAATTGGTATATTTATAGGCAACTTGTTGGCTATTGCTAGGAATTAGCAGAGAAGGGGAAGTCCCTTCTGGGTCAGCAAAGTCACAACATACCAAAGTAGAAAGGAAAGGTACTCATAGGAGTCTGGGATGCTTGGGCAGGGACAGTCATCACAACCTTGTTCTTCCAGCAGCTGCAGATGCCCAATCTTTGGTAGGTGTGAGATGTTGGGACAGCCACACAGGCATTTCCCACCAAACACCTACGGCTGTCATGCAACCCTTGCAGGCACTTGGTTTTTCTGTTTTGGAGTTTGTGTTTCTGCATTTGTTGAGGTTCTTAAGGCCAGTAGCATCCCTGGTATCTGGCAGTAGTCTTCTCTGACATTCTTCTTCTGTTAACTGGGCTGCTGAGATCTCAGTGCCTAAGCAGGGCAGCATTTGCATACAATTCCTGTGATGATTAATATCAACTGGACAGGACATAGAACCATCTCATAGACAAACTTCTGGACACATGTGTAGAGCAGTTTTGAGACTGGATCAACAGAAGTGGGAAGGTCTTTCTAACTGTGGGTGGCATCATCCCATACACTGGGATCCTGAGCTGACCAAATGAGAATGTGAGGCAAGCACCAGCATCCATGTCCCTGTTTCCTGACTGTGGATGCAATGTGGCCAGCTGCCCTAAGGCCTGCTGCCATGTCTTCCCTGCCACAATGGATGACACCTTCAAACTACAAACTAAAATAACTCCCCCTTGTGGTGATACTGTGTTTCCCAATATATTGTACACCATGATAAACTTATCTGGGGTCAGAGAACAGAACAGCCACTAGACAGACATAGAGGCCAGAAAATGGTGGCATACACACACCTTTAATCCTAGCATTCTGGAGGTAGAGATCCATCCGGATCTTTGTGAGTTCAAAGCCACACTGAAAACAGCCAGGTATGGTGACACACACCTTTAATCCCAGGTAATGACTGCAGGAAGTAGAAAGGTATTTAAGGCATGAAAACCAGGAACTAGAGCCTGTTAAGCTTTTAGGCTTTTGAGCAGCAGTTCAGCTGAGATTCATTTGGATGAGGACTCAGAGGCTTCCAGTCTGAGGAAACAGGATCAGCTGAGGAATTGGTGAGATGAGGTTGGCTGTGGCTTGTTCTGCTTCTCTGATCTTCCAGCTTTAACCCCAATACCTGGCTCTGGATTTGATTTTATTAATAAAACCTTTTAAGATTCCTGCTACACCTCCCTTGTCTTGAGTTGACTTCTTTCAGGTTGGATTTTCTTTTCATCATAGTAACAAGAAAATAACTAATAAAAAAAAAATCACATTTTTGTAATTACTATCTAGTTGTGACTGCATACTATTATAGTCTTCTCACCCTCTTTATCGCCAAAGTATTGTCTTTAATTTTACCATGGTTTGAAAATATAGGGTCATACTAATTTGAGTCTGCAATTTGTTCTTTCTGAAAGGTCTGAGACTTCTTTTATTTTAAGGACTTCATATACCCCACTTTTACAGCCTCGTAGTTTTGCTTAGTTTCATTATGTTACAAGTAAATGGATGTGTTTCACAGAACACAGCCATGTCCAGCCTTGGCTACAAGCAGGGAACAAATGCAAATAGTCATAAATGGTCACTTTTTGTAGATTAGACTGTCCCCTTTAATCCTCCCAGACACCTTGCAGCTGTCTAAAACTGGAGTTGCAAGGCATTTGATCTTGTTAAAGTCACACAGATAATAAATGCTAGGAGATAAATCCAGTACCAACCGTCTCCAAAATAGTGTTCTTTTCACTATACTCCCTGCCTGTTTTGAGGTACTAAGTATTTGGAATGTACTCAACAGTAAATAGAAAGTCCAGAAAAATGTGAAGGCCATGGTAAGGCAGCATCCTTAGACATAGTCATCAACAGCCAGGATGTAGAAATCGAGACGGTGGAGCAACCTGCTGCCCTCCAGAACTCACAGGCATGAAATGAAGTGGGGGTTAGCAAGCCTGGGAGGGAACTCAGTGGGAACAGCTGTGGTAGAGGCTTAATTCAGACAAGACCCAATCACTGAAGCGCTTGGCTACTATTGCTGTGATTGGTGGGTTTTTTTTTTGTTGTTTGGTTTTTTTGCATGTCTGTTTGTTTGTTTTGTTGTTGTCCTGCAAAGGACTCTGAAAGTAAGCACTGAGGGGCCTTTCTACTAGCAAGCAAAGTTCCTTAAAGGGTGCATCCTTGTCCTTCCTCATCTTCTTTCACCATTAAAAACACCAGCAAGACACGGGGAGTTACTTAAAACCTGCTGAAGTCCCATTACACACTGAAAAGGGGTATGGGACACAACAAACTCAAAGTTACCTGCTTTTGGAATGAAAACAAAGATGGAAATGAAGAAATTGGCTTTCAAGGATTTAGAACAGTGCATAGAGGCACAAATTCCCAGGTGAGTGGGAACTTGTTTTCCCCGCTTATCTGGCATCAGAGCTCACTGTCCCTGAGGGTCAGAATGCCTCCAACTCTTTCCTTCCACATGAGTGGAGCTGGTTTGACCTGGTTTGAAGCTGAGTTTGACTCTATGAATCACGCTATTTGAGATGTTTACTGCCTTCCCTACCCAAGAACGAGTTGAATTAAGATGTATTGATCTTCTTCATGCTTGCATCACTCTGCCCAGTTCTTATGTTGATTGAAGAAAGAAATCAACAAATGCAAATGGCAAATACAATGCAAGTGAAGAGATTGCCCTTGGATGCGTGCTGTTTTCTCCTGCATGTAAGAACATATAAGCAAAACACTGTGTCTTAAGTTTTTATGTTTTGTGGTAAAGTTGGACAAGTTGGATGGACTTTATAAAATATTCCTGGCAAGCAAAATTTGTGGACAGACCACTTCAAAAGCTGGATCTGCAGTGCTGTTTCCTATTTGGTGGTCTGCTATTGAGCTCCTGAGATTGTCACAGGCAGGTGAGCTCATGGAAGTGACATGCAGTTTTCTTCTCTAGCATCAAAGTGTAAATGAAACCAAATCCTGGGGGGCAGGGAGGGAGAAGATGAGTGCTAAGGCTGGACCAAAGGACACACTTGACTCACAGCGACCTCCTTATTTTCCTTACAGTCACAACTAGTGTTTCTTCTCTTTTTCTGCCAGCTGCTTCTCACAGAGTGCCACGCAGAGTACCAAATGTAAAATAATGTGTGCTTGTTTTCCAGGGCAGGGTATCAAAGCCCTCAGGAGGAAAGAAAAAGCTTTTGTGGAAAGACACTGGATACGCTAAATGTTCTTCACCTTCCAAAACTTGAGCCCTTTTTTTTATCTGATGGGGATATTTTGAACATAAGACATTAAGGGCAGAAACACAATGTCTTCTACCTGCTGTTATTTTGCTGTGTTGATGGGAAAAAAAGAGAGAAACAAGAAAGCTTTTTGTAAGAAAAAAAGTCTCTCAAAACACCCAGGAAGGGACTTCTCATGTTCATTTTATGTTTATAAAATTAGATATCACTTGTGTTATTTCAGAATTCTTGTGACAATGACCTATCCTATTCCATTTAAAGTTATCCATCTGATTTACATTTGATCCTCTCTACCTTTTCTTTAGGGAATCTGGAGGAAAGCAAACATTAGATAAAGGTTGTTTTGTTTTGTTTTTAACTTTGCACTAAATTTAAATCACTAGCGGTTGTCCTAGTCACTAGTGAATTCCATCCTGGAAACCAGTCTCACAAATTATTTTAAAGGAAAATAGGTTAAGGCTATGATTCCCACCACAGTGCCCACACATGAGATCATCATCTTGATGTCACCTTTCAATTGTGTTCTACTGATGAGCAGTACCCCCTGTCACCCCCCTTGTACTAACTCCCAGAGAAGTCTGTCAACAGAGAAAAGCCCAGATCTCTGGCATTCCATATGGCACTTGTTCTCAAAAGTATTTCCAGATAGGAATTGAGAACACTGAATAATAAGGAGTATCTAAGACCCTGACTATCTCCTTAATTAGTGTCCTCCAAAGGCCGACTTCAGGAGTTGGATATTGCAATCAGTGTTTCCATTTTCCAGTTAACTGCACTCGCCTGCATTTGTTTGAGCCATGCATCAAGTTTCCTGAGGAGTTAAAGAGCATGAGCTTGCAAATGAAATGATGACAAATGACCAAATAATTTTAGAGCCTTCTTAAGCAGGAACATTAACAAATGCAAAACTTTCCAAATATTCTCAGCGTCTACCACTGCCTCTATCAGTCAACGATTCTTTAGTCTCATCTCCCTGGCCCTTTTAGTCTTTCCTACAGTACTCCAAGTCATAAAAAAAAAAAGACCCTTTGTATGAACAGAAATTCTTCATAGTCATTTCTAACTTTCTTCCTATCTCTTACATAGTGTGCTTATGAAAAATAGGAATCCACAGTAAAGCATACCTCAGAGCTATCATGAACAAAATCCCAGCTAAAGAAACTCCTTCAGCTGGAAAAAGGAGGGTGAGTGTTCTCTGGTGTTCACTGTCCAGGAGCACGCTACAGGAAACTAGCAGTGAGTAGAGGAGAAGGGGCTGCTGGAGATGCTGTAAAAGAGCTGCAGTTTCTTCAGGGCAAGGCTGACCTTGAAAGCTTCACAGAAGAAATTCAAGTTGTATGTCAACAACAATGCATATGTCTCCCATAGCTTCTGTAACAAAAACATCACAAATTAGGAGGTTAGAAATTTGAAACCAAGGTGCCTGCAGGACCATGCTCTCACTGAAGTTCCCTTGCCCCTTCCAGCTTTTGGTAGTTTCTTGGGCTCACCTTTTGTGTAAACACAAGTATAATATCCACTCCATCATCTACCACAGGCTTCCCCCAGACTGTACTTGTCCCTGCTTTTCTAAGGTCACACATCATTATAGTAAGACTCATGTGTGCTCAGTATGGCTTCCTCCTGACTTATATATCTATAAAGGCCCCATTTCTTAATAAGGTCAAGTTCATAGGTTCCAGAGGTTAGGGCCTGAGTATATCTTTTGGAGGGATACCATTTAATCCAAAACAGACACTATCTATATCATGTTTCTTAGAAACAGATTCTAAAATGGCAGTTCTTGAGAAAATGAATTTCTCAAAAGAGAATGGAGGAAGCTGGCTAGAAGCAGAGGCAGAAAGCCAGCCAAGGAAGTAGGTTCAAAGGGAGAGTCCAGTTTCAGCCTGTCTCCTCAGGAGGAGAAGATCTGAGCACGAACGGAACCACACAGATGTCTTACCTGGAGGCAAATGGACCAGGCTTTTTCTCTTACCTCCGCTTTTCTTTTCTCTTTTCTTTTCTTTGCTTTGGTTTTTAAAAGTATTAGCAAATATCAGACATGTGCATTAGTGAGCACACAAATACGCATTTGGTCATTTTCGCTATCACCCCCTTTCATGCCCTCCCCTCTTCCCTGACACCCTTCTTCCCAGGAAACACCCTCTTACTTTCCTGTCTTTTCATTTCTTACCTACTGTATTCAGTTATGGCTGCCTGCATGAGCATGAGTGTGAGAGGTATTATTTACTGGACCATGGCAGCCTTATCAGCGGCTACACTGAAAAAATTGCACACATCCCTCCAGCCATGATGAACCACCTATAATCCCTCTATGAGGAGTAGAGCTTCATGAGTGCTCCTCATGTATGATGAAATTGTGACAGGCCCAATCTTGTGCAGATCTCATTCAAATAAGCACAGCTGCTATCAGCTCATGAGTGTGATCTTGGTGTCATATCCAGAAAACGCTGTTTTGAAATACTCTTCTCCAACATCCAGCTCTTATATCCCCCTTTTCTCCTCTTTTGGATGTTTCATTAGTCTTGGAGGGGGTGATAGAAGACCAAGTTAGGGGCATACATCAAGCACTTATTCTTTGTACTTTGGCCATTTGTGAGTCTATATATATACTAAGCATTACCCCCTGCAAAATTAAGTTTCTTTGGTGAAAGCTAAGAGAAGCATTGATCTATGGGTTAAAGATAAATCTTTAAAAGGAAGTTTAACAACCAGGTGAGTTTACTAGAATGATAATATAGGTTTGTCCTAGTGCATGTTGCCTTCCTAGCCATGGGTTCTTTATCTAGTTTAGTTTACAGCTCTCAAATCCAATCAGAAAGAAATGGGTTCTCCTGTAATAGTCCTGTCACTATTGTACTGGTGATCATATCTTGGCAGACCAGTCTTTATTACAGTTCATGGAATCCATAGTACTTGCCCCATTATAAAAGCTAGCCACTATGGAGAAACCTTCCAGTTCAGATCAAGTTTGATTTCTCAGGGTCTTGCAAAGTCTTCAACAATAAGGTCCCAAAGTCTAGTTTTTGTGGTTAATCAAGATCATTTATAGTGATCTGTAATGTTTTGGGGGACTCTGGAGATTCTATGACAAAATGTTCACCTAACATTAGGCTTGTGGAAGGAGCATTACTCACTCATGTAGGGTGCCTCCTGTATAACTTTATTAAAGACATTCTTTTTAGTAGATTTGCAACATACTAAGTGTACATGGGGCATTTCCTATGTCCTTGCTTTTGATGAACACTTCTGCCCACACTCTTTCTCCCCTATCCCCAACCTTAAACATCCACACCCCTAGTATCACCTACACTTTCATACCATGCATTCTGCTAAACCTTCCCTTAAGACTCCTTTTCCCCAAAGGAGCCAGTCCTTACTTCTGTTTCTACCAGTTCTTGGTCTCTCCATGTAGTTCTTAGCATCTGGGAAAGTGGGAAGTGTAGAAATCCTGGTAAGTTTGCTCCAATTTGGACCAAGTTGTTTCTCTGGAGGAGGAGATGGGTATGAGCAGGAATAACAGCAGGTAAGGGCTAGAGACTAGGACTACCAGTGCAATGATGAAGCTCTGATGGAAACTCATAGCATTGGCCTCATTACACTTTTGATCTTCTCAGATCAATATCAGGTGCATTAAGTTCTTTATATCCAGGCACAATTTCCTCCAGGAAATAAAGCACTGCTGAGTGCTGTATTTGATGGTAAAGCCCACAAGAAGAGGACTAGTTTTAAGTGGCTGATGTTGATATTTGCTCTCCTTCCTTTCTACATTCCATAGCTATTGGATCTACTTTCTGCTGGTCTAAATGGTTTGTATGGCATGGTATTAAACTTGGAACCTCTATATATTACTCCCTAATCAGGGCTTCATTTGTCTGACTATGGACAATGAAAGCCTAGCCTATATCCAGTGACCCAAGGATCAATATATGTCTTCTTGCCTCCTCGTCATGATCAGAATTAGCTACTCAATCCAGTCTGAAGAGCCCTTTCTGCATCCCCTGCTCTGCTGGTATTAGTATCCTTGGGGATCATTAGGTGGCAACTTGCTCTAGGTTCACTCTTTCTGTGTTCCTTAACAGAAACATCTATTCTGCAGGATGCAGTATTTCTAAACACATACTGCCTAAAGTTGTGAGATAGGAAGGAGAGGACTGGACCTGTCTGTACTGAATCCACCAGGTTGAATTGAATCCCCAGGGGAGTCTTGGCCAGGGAGAGGGGGGGTGTTGAGAATGGAGGGGAGGGGCTGGGGGGAAGATGGGGATGGAGGTGGGAGGGGGGAGGACAGGGGAACCCATGGCTGATGTGTAAAATTAAAACACAAATATAATTTAAAAAATGATCAAGAGCAATAAAACAAGTTACAGAATAATAAAAGAAAAAGAAGTACAAAGAAGTCATGAAGCTCCATGGACCACCTTGTTCAACTAGACCATCCCTACTTGTTTGCTTGGTTCATAGTTGGAACCTGGCACCTTATGATAGTAGTTGTTTAAGATCTATATCACATCTTTAAGCTTGACACCTCATTATTGTCCTAGAAGAAAGCTTGTTTTCCCTTTAAGGAGACCATTTCAATGGCAAAAGATTCTGAATTTGCGTCTGTAATGGTTTGAGTAGACATGACTTGGGCACTTGAACACTGGGTCCCCAGTTAGTGGCATTGTTTGGAGAGGTTTAGGTAATGTAGGCTCTCTGGAAAAAATACATCACTGAGGGTGGGTTTTGAGGTAAAAGCCTTAAGCTATTTTCAGTTTACTTTCTCTGCTTTATGCTTTCATTTGAAGATGTGGATTTTCAGCTTTCTGCTCCTGCAGCTACGCTTGCCACTTGCTGGCATGTCTGCCCACCATGATGGACTCCTATCCCTCTGGAACAGTAAGCCAAAACAAACTCTTTATTCTATAAGCTGCCTTGCTGACGGTGTTTTATCACAGTAACAGAAAAGTAACTAGCACAGCACCCTGTTCGATATAACACTGGATTCTATTGTCATGTGCCCACTGCCAACCATGTCTGGTTATAAAGCAGGTTCCTGACTCAGAGACAATGGTATGAAGAATTCCAGGTCAAGAGATAAGACACTGTGGGTCTTTGCAGAGTGATGATGACTTAGGCAGGTCAGTAGGAAAGCAAATCCACACCAAGAACATGCATCAGTCTCTTTTGGGATAAAATATTTGTTTCACTTTCAAAGATGGAAAGGTCCCAATATAAAATAAACTGTCAGTATATTGTTGATTTTCCTTTTCAAGGGATTATTCCATATTGGAATTCATCAATAAAATTTTGTCTTGGCATGATAAATATTCAGCTCTAACAATAAATAGTTCAGTCTTTGTAAGAGGAATATCTTCTAAGACTAGCATTCCAGAGAATTCTTCTGGGAAAATTGCTGTACAGTAGAAAAGGGGGTACTGATGAAGAGTGTTTAGGAAGATTGATTTGGAGATTCATTTTATGCATGTTATTTTCCCAAATAATCATGACCTCCTTCTTTATTATTGAGCAAATTTTGCCCAGAGCCACCTGGTGCCCATTTCTAGACCTTTAATGATGATTATGTGAGTCAACCATGACAACCCTGATTACATTCCTAGCTGTTTCCCAGACATGGCCAATGAGAAGTCATGGAGAAAGGATGAAGTCTGTAGATTTTGTTGGCCATGTTCTTCCCCATACTTCCTACCTTAGAAGTAGATGTTATAGCTGCACCTGTGGTAGCCATTTTGCCACTGTATAGAAAAGTTCAAGAGATAAAATACAATGTCAGTTCTAATATTATCTGCTCAATCAAGGCAGGCAATGCCCATATCTGAACTTGTTACTTGAGAAAAAAAATTGGATGAATTCAAGTCGTTCAGATCAATTTGAAGTGAAATTTATTTATTCTTCAATGTTAGTTTTGTGTAAGAATGGTTGAAATGAAGCCAATAAACACTCTATAGAAGGATCCTGGGGTCAATATTACTCTGATAGAAGGGTAACAGTGGATGTAAGGAAAAATCTGAAAGAAGTTTTCAGATAATTAGAGTCTTCAGAGAAACAATCATTTGTCCTATCAGCTCTCCTAATCTTGGATTTTCCTTGATACTTCTTGATTCTTGCTTTGGCTACACTTCCACCAAATTGATTGTTATATTTAGGAATCTTATCAGGTTCACCTTTAATTTTCTAGATAAAGAGCTGTGTTGCATACTTCCTGCACATCACATTTTGACATATATAATTCTTATTGTTGACAACTCTGCTGATCCTTCCATTATTAGGTTTCACCTAATGGTTTAGCATCTCTGGGGACCATTACCTGGAATCTTGGTTTCATTAGTAGCAGTACAAGGGCAATGCTCTGATTCATTCATTCACCTCCATATCTTTCTTGTTCAGAATTCTTCTATAGAGAAGACCCATTACCTTGACATCTACTGTCAACTATCAACTATAGCTTGTATAGGAAAGATTTAAACATGCTTGACTGTTTTCCTTCATTATATTTCATAGACAATATTTTATGTTCCAGCAATCTGAATAATGACCAAATGTACATATATATGATTAAATACATATATGCATCCATATATTATTATATATTCATTATACCTAGTGCTGAAATTCATTGAGTCAGCTTTTTTCATGTGTATTGTGCATATACTTTGACCATATGCATGTTCCCCATTGTCCTTCCCCTTTTCTAACATCCCTCCCTTTCTGCTATGCTCCTTCTTTCCCTAGTCTCCCTTCTCCTCTCATGCCATATATGTATGTATGGATATATATGTGTGTGTATTTATGCATGTATGTGCAAAGAACATACTCATATATGACAATAGTCACAACCCAGGAGTCATTCATTTCTTCAGAAATCTCTGTTTTTCTCTTTTAGAAATGGCATTACAGATCATTGAATTGTGTGCTAAGGGTCCTCATCATGAATGGTGATCATTGCTTCTGTGTCTTTAAGTGAGCATCACTGAAATATCATCTTTTGAATTATTTTTCATGAAATATTTTTAAACATTTCACATTGAGAGTTAATATTGTAACTCCTATGTTTTTAACATAAAGAAGCAGTGTTTGTAAAAACATGATCAGAGCACCTATCATGTGTATGGGATGGTCAAATGACATAGTGGAAGACAACAATGGCAGAAAGCTGTGAGACCCAAGTTTCTACCTTGTTATAGCAAGGCTGTAGCTAAGAGGGCTCTCTGGACTTGGACTTTTCTGTGAAAGAAAGACTATGACATTCCCTCTCTTCTGCTTCAGCTATAACATTCTCTATGGCTACAGGATATGTAAATAGAACACATATTTCTACACACTTAACCATCATTTGATAAAGGAGTAAATGAATTGACAATGTACTTTAAAACAATGTCTTCACTTGTCTTAAATTTTTGTGATTCTTAAACTCTTGTTGAATGATGGTCATATGTGTGATATTGTTGTATGTGTTCTGAAGGATCCAAATCAAACTGACATTGGGTTTAGTCTCAGGGAAATTGGACATTTGGTCCCAGGATTAAAAAATACATGTTATTGGGAAGTCTTGTATATGAGCCATTCGAGACCCTGGATGCCCACTATTCAAGGCTATTATCTCCACAACATGGGGTGCACACATGCTCCAAGTGCACCATTTGGAGTAAGGCAGACTCTTAGCTACTTTGGAATGCTCAGTAGACCCTAAAAGTCAGAACACAGCAGAGTAGCATGCTAGCTTAACGAAGATGAGAACAGGGGCAGAGAGTGAGGCTACCCTGAGGTGACTAAATCAGAGCTGCTGCTCTGTAGGATCTTTAAGTCCAGCAGGAGAAATTTCAGGTTGAGAACATAGATGATTTACTGTGATGTCCAACCAAGCTGTGCAGTCACGAAATACATGACTGCCACCACTCCATATTACTGTGCTTCCTCTCTGGTGAGTGGAAAGAACACTGTGTTTATGAAGCAGTGCATGGGTGTCCCCACAATCCCATAGTAGAGGAGACCTGATGAGGGTCATATCAACGTGACTAAGACCAAGTACTCAGAAGTTATTTATAGCCCATTAGGCACTATTCATATCAGTCAGGCATATCCTGTACAGATTTTGTGAATGAAATAAATAACGCAGAATCTCAGGTTTTCAGTATGGCTGCAGGGCCAAGGACATTTGTGCATTAGCTAGGAAATGAAAATTTGATCTAAAGCATTGGCTTACAGGGTCCAGGTGCACCTACCCTGTGTTGACATGTGGATCATAATTTCTTCAGAGGACTGTCAAGTACTAATTCTGGGAGAGACTTCAGTGAATGAGTGCACTAAATGATGCATAAACAGACGTCTAGTAAAGCAAAGGGGTTGTCCAAAGTCTCACAGCTCACCAGTGTTGAAGGATAGTTTAGAATTATGATAGTCTGTCACCATTTAACTCATTCCACCTGAGAATATGTGGCAATCCAAAATTGCTTAATAGATGCCTTTTAAAAAAGTGGCTATCAAATCAATATAAATCTTTAGATTCTCATTGAATAACACAATATAAATTCCTAATTACAAACAACAGTAGAAAAATATATTTATTTTGTTTGTAGAGGGAGGATATAATCATGTAATATTAACAAGATAATTTAACAGATCTGTTTAGACAAAAAAGGAAAACTGTATAGTACAATGGCAAAATATAATCCAAAGAAGTGTGATGTATTTATGATAATGATACCATAAAATGAATTAGATAACTAGCAATGTTCACAGACAATTTTCCCAAGCAGGCTATAATTATGAAACATACAGAGATATCAAATCTTACTTATAACCAAAGACACAATTAAAGCAAGGAACATTGTTCATGGTCACCTGTCATTGGAGAACAGGGCTGCATTCTGATAAATGTGATGTGCACACACAAGTTTATTTAGTGCAGCTCACTCTACACATGGACTATATGGTATAGTTAGTTACAATCACATTTGTGTTTATCATTTCATGGTACATGCATGGTCTTTTACTTCAGTTCTGCTTAAAATATGTCAAATGTCGGTTTTTTAAAGTGTCTCTTTGTCCCTACCTTCTCACATATCCTTCCTCTGTCCAAGTTCCTGTGACCTTGGACTTTGTAAGTAAGAGTCTCTTCAGTGCCCCAAATTATGACCCTGTTCAATGCCATTCCCAACTAAGCAGGACAAGGAGAACCACATGCAGGCCAAGAGAAGTATGCCGTGGTGTCAATGAGGGAACACGGGCCACCTGGCACCTTGGTGCTAGGCAGTTGGGCACTTTTGTGATGAGCAAATGTATGGTGTGGTATTGGAGAGAAAGACAGATAGACAGACATAATGGTTCACGTCCAGTGGACAGAGGCATGTCTGAAGAGGTGAAAGCAGTGTGGCGTGGGCTGAGGTGGGTGGCTTGATTGCTACTCAGGGCCATGAGTAGCCATGGGCCTGGGCAGCTGCTGGCCCATGTTTAGGTTTATGGTCCTCTTGCAGCCACTGGCTGTGATGATGTCCCTGGCTCCTGATACCACCAAAGGCAGAGAGGACAGAGTTGGCCCTGCCCCTCACTGACTGCAACACTAGGGATAACTAGTCCTGCCCCTTGCCAGCTGAAGCACTGAAGAGAGAGAGTCCTACATCACACCTGGGCAGCACAATAGAGCTGACCCTGTCTGTGGGGACATGGGTAAGCTGGCCCTGAGGGCATGAGAATGGGAGACCTGGCCCTGCCCACTTCATCTGCCATGAGGTGGTGTGGATGAGGGAAAGGTGCTTTCCTCCCCCTAGGCCCTCACTGAACGTGGCCGGTGACTCCCCAACTCACCAGCTGCAGCCCTCAGGAGAACAGGTCCTGCACCTCACCTGGGCAGCAGCGCAGTAGAGCTGGCCTTGTAGACAGGGTGAGCTGGCTCTGTGGGAGTGAGAGTTCAATAGCTGGTACTGCTCCCCTCATGTGTGTTGTGATAGTGAGGGCAAGGGAAAGATGACCTCCCCAACTCACCCAGCCATCCACAGCAGGCCAGAGAGCAGACCCTCTCCCCTTTATCAACTGCAGCACTCAGGCAGGCCCTGCACCTCCTCTTGGCAGCACAATAGAGCTGAGCCTGCTGATGGGGACATGGGTGAGCAGGTCCTGAGAACATGAATGTGGGAGATCTAGCCCCACTCCTCATCTGCTATATGGTGGCAGGAGCAAGTGAGAGATGATCTCCCTTGGCTCCTTGACTCCTGTGGCAGGTGGGAGAGCTGGTCCTGCCCCTCAACAGCTGTAGCACTTGGGAGCACAGGCCCTGTACCTTGCCTGGGCAGAACAGTAAAGCAGAGCCTGTTAATGGGTTGTCAAGTGAACTGGCCCCAAAAAGATGAGTTTGGAGGATCCAGCTCCTCCCTTTATCTGCCATAGAGTGGTGTGGGTGAGGGAGAGAGCCCCTGCACACACACACACACACCTCACTACCTGTGGCAGTTGGGAGAGGTGGCCCTGAGGCCATAAGAGTGGGAGAGCTGTCCCTGCCCTTCATCAGCTGCAGCTCTCAGGAGTAGCACCTCACCTGGGCAAGACAGTAGAGCTGGCCCTGATGATACAGGTGTGGATGAGCCAAAGTTGAAGGCATAAAAACAGGAAAACTGGTCCCACCTATGCTCATTGCTGCAAGGGGTGAACTAGCCAGGGCAATGCCGGAGAGCTCACCCTAGTGGTGAAGATAAGAAAAGCTGGTGGGCTGACCAACCGTGCAACTAACTACCCAGGCCCAGAATGAGGGATATGAGTTGGCACACCGGAACATCCACCCCATCTATGAACTGCTGGAGCACATGAAGGGGTGGGTCCTGCAAGTCCAAAGCTGCAAGACACAGGGTAACAACAGGATATCCAAGAGGAGTCCCAGTGAGGGCCGAGTATCAATAGTATAGCAGAAACCAGAGGCCTCGAACCAGACCAATGACTCATTAAAATGAACACTTGCAAGTAAAGATATATGGACAAAAGGACATACTGTGTCACTCACCTTGTCACACTACAACTTCCATGGTGAGATTTTTCTTTTTTTATTTTTCTTCTTACCTTAAATTTTATTTCACTTTATTTTGGCAGGGAGGGTGCAAGGGCAGAGGGTGCATATGAAGGGACACTTGAGATGAATGGGATTGAGATGCATGATGTGAAAGACACAAAGAATAAATAAAAAGAAAGTCATACAAATAAGAATATATTCCAGGTTCATCTTCTGAGCTTTGGGGCTGGCTCCTTCTTTCTTAAAGTACTCCATTAGAGTATACATCCCAGTTTGTCACCAGCAAATAAAGGCTACTGGTAGAAGTGATAGGAAGTTACCCATTCTGGATAACTTAGGAATAAAGACGATGTTCTGAGAGATCTCTGGGGAGTTCATAGATTGAGAGGAAGAGGTGATCTACAAAGTGTGAGAGAGGTTAGAAGCTGAGGCTGTTCTCTGGATTTGAGCAAGATGTCTCTTGGGTACTGTCATTAGGTAATTAGCTCCAAGAACTTCTTAGGATGGTGAAACTTTTCACAGTATTTAAGAAGCTATGCTTTTTACAACCACTGGGTCCAACAGCAGGGATCATGTAATTCATTTTTCAGATTGATGGAACACTGAACATGTGGTATATATTTGATTGGCGCAGACCAATGAGAGAAAGAGAGATGAGGCTGGCTGAGGCAGAGTGCAGGGCAGGACACTGGGGGAAGTGACTTCAATGGGAAGACTTAGCCAGAACCCCAGACTGCTGATCCTGACCTCAACTGCTGTGTTTTTTTTTTTTCTGGGGAGTTGAGGAGACATGATATTCTGAAAACAACAACTACTGTTGTTGCTAGTTAGCACTTTGGGCCCATGTACTTTTCAGCCATCAGCTCTTCTGAACAGAGCTCTGACAAATGGCAAGTGATGAAACTCTTTGATCCCCTTAGCCAGGACCTAGGGAAAATCCCTACTTCTTCCTGAATGATCTGTCGTGCTGCTCAGAGGTCTTGTGAACACACCACCATGGCATAGAGAAGGAAGAAGAAGGAGCCTCATCAAGAAATTCATCAGGAACGGCTTCCAGAAGAACAAGAAGGGAAATCCTGGAGAGAGTCAAGGCTTTGCTTCTCTCTTCCCTATCCAAGACCCTCATTTCTTGACCCTGGGCTCATTTTGAGCCTTTGAAGCACACTGATGCAACTCTCCTCAGGGCAAGGAAATCATATCAGTCAATCTCACTTTCACATCCAAAGAGAATCATAGAACACAGGCCTCATTCCAGAGATTAGCTGTGGCAATAAGCTCTACCAATGGTCCTTGTCTAGCCTGCTCACTACTGGTACCTGAGTTTGGGATTTCTTCCTTGGAGTTAGGGCAGTTCCATTGTATGTCACATTCTGTCCTTTCATGGGTTAATAATTCAAGGGTTGCTGGGCTGGATGTTCAATAAAAGAAAACTATATCATTTTCCACTGAGTATATCCATGGAGCATCCATACATTATGCTCACTTTTTCTCACTCTTGCTATTATATGCTCTACAATAGTCAATGGAATTGGAATACCACTAGCAACCATGAATTCTTGTTAGATTCAGAATACAATTAATGTAGTTACATAATTAAAATCTTTTCTTCATAAAATTTTTTCCAAGATGTATGTTTTTAAATATTTTATTTTTAGGCAGAATGTTTTTGTAAAACTGAGATATATTTTCCAGCAAAACAATATATTAACCATATTTAACTTAAAACTTTATCTTTTGATTTATTGGGCAGCATGAAATATAACAGGTATTTAGTGAGCACTGGCTATGTGTCAGAAACATGTAGGAATTAGTTTAAGTCTTACAAGAAACCCATAAAGTATATACTGCTTATTCTCATAGTTATAATGATATCACTGAGACTTAGAGAAGTTAGAGAACTTCTCTCATGCCATCCCACTAGTCAATAATGGTGCTAAGATTCAATACTGATGCTCCTGGGTCCTATAAACTATGCTTCTCCTGTAACCTTCTCTACACTAATGACAGCACAGAGTTTTCTTGCTGGAAATATGTTTTCTCTTGTTAAAACAGACCCTGTCCAGTGATGACTCAGAAGGAAAAAGCTCTTGCAGTCCAAGACTGATGACCCGAGTTCTTTTTCAGAACCTACAGTGGAAGAAGCCAACCAATCCCTGAAAGTGTCCTCGGACCCTCATATATATGCTGTGGACACATGTGGACCTGCACTCATATGCACACACTAATGGAAAATCCAAATTTAAAATTAAAACAAATAAACACTAACACAATCCTTTGTGTTCCTTCCAGAGCAGCAGGTTCATCCCATAACTCAGGGATCTGTGGTGAGTTAAGACAAAAATAGGAAAACAGAGAGAGCAAAGACTATGACATTGGGCAAAACTAGAGCCTGCAGGGGCCCTTGTACTCGCTATGAACCCAAGCTCTTGATGATCTTTGTGTGTGGTGGCTTGAACAAGAATGGTCCCCTTGGGCTCACATGTCTGCATACCTAGTCCTAATTAGTTGAAGTATTTGGGAAGGATTAGGAGGTGTGGTCTTGCTGGAGTAGGTGTGGCCTTGTTAGAGAAGGTCACTAGAAGTGGGCTTTAAGGTTTCAAATGCCCACACCCATTCTCTCTCTCTCTCTCTCTCTCTCTCTCTCTCTCTCTCTCTCTCTGCCTACAAATTGTGGTTCATACATTAGCCCTCAACTACTGCATCATGGCTGCTTACTCATATCACAAGATAATAATTGTGGACTAAGCCCCTGAAACTGTAAGTAAGCCCCAATTAAAAGCTGCATCGGTCACCACATCTCATCACAGTACAGAACAGTAGCTAAGACCTATTTCACCTAACAGTTAAAGCAGTATCTCCCACAGGGGAGGAATCCCTCTTAACAGTGAATTTCTTCTTTTAAAGACTCCCCACTATTTCTGTTGAATTGTGTTCCTGAAAAGAAACTGTCTGGCTCTATAATACATGAATACTCCTGCTAACACAGGCTTATTGCCACTGGATCCTTTCCTAGTGCAGGGGGTTTGCTTTTTACCTGGGACACCAAGACATTGAGCTGTTGATTAGCATAACAACCCTGAATGGACCTGCATCCAGATCCTTCTATGTTTGTTCTGATCTACTGAACCATGTTAGATACAGGGCAAGCCACCTGTCTTAGTTAGGACTTCTATTGCTGTGAAGAGACACTATGTCCATGGCAATTCTTATAAGGAAAACACTTAATTGGGGCTAGCTTACAGTTTAGACATTTAATCCATTATCGTCATGGTGGGACATGTTAGCATGCACGGAGATATGGTGCTGGAGAGTTCTGCATCTTGATCTGAAGGCAGCAGAAACAACTATGTCCCAAACTGGATGTAGCTAGAGCTTAGGAGACCTCACAGCTCATTGTCAGTGACACACTTCTTCCAACAAGGCCACATCTCCTAATAGTGCCACTGTCTTTGACCAATCATTCAAACATATGAGTCTATGGGGGCCATACTTATTCAAGCTGCCACACCACCCACACCTGGAAATCCTCAGCAAACTACCTTCCAAGGGTTTCAAAACAGTGTGCAGAAGGGGTTGGGCAAATGAAAGAAAATTTCTGTATAGTTCAAATTAACCTAGAAATACCTGTAGTTTAGTCTCAGATCACTGTTGTATCTCAGAAGCAAATTCAAAACCATGAACAACTAAAAGGAAGTTGAATCTTTACGTTCCAATGAACATTGGAGATTCACAGAAACACTTGTTGGAATCCCTATTCTCTCCCATATGATTTTCTTACACGTCCAGATGCTCCAATCTCTCCTCCCAACTCCTCCCTTGCCTCCATTCCTGCACTTCTCTTCGAATGGACCTTATGAAGTATGGCAGCTTGGCTTTGCTCCCAGGAAGAAAGAAAACTCCCTCCTTGAAGAGTGGACAGGAAGCTTTGGAAATTCAGCTGATAAAGGCTTTTCTCAGTCTCTTAAGTTTGGGAGTCGAGTCTCCAAACACAGCTATCTCAGTATTTATCATGACATATATTAATAGCTAGAACTCACAAAGCATCTCTCTGGTGCTTTTCAATAGCTAGTGAGGATCACATGTGAACTGTGAGGATTCATTTTGCCTCAATTATCACAGCAGCTGTGTGGGCAGAAAGAGAAAAAAGTGAAGCAACTTTCAAAGAAGGATATTCTAAGAAAGATCAGAGGACAAAAACAGTCCCAAAGGAGAGGCAACTCCCAGTGGACACTCTGGGCAGGACGAAGAGCTTCGAACTTCCTTATTTCTCCCACCAAATGCTTCACCACAAATACCTTGGTCAAATTTGTATTCATGACTCACATATCACAACAGAATATGTTCTAGTCAGAGTCTGAGGATTTGAACTCCTCCTAGAGGCTGAAGGGTGGCCATTAAGAGTATGTTTATATATGTGTACTCATATATAAGCACATGCGTGCACACACACACACACACACACACACACACACACACACATTATTTAAGGTGGAACAGAAACCAAATATGAAGAAGTATGGGAATAATGAAGAGTCAATGACTCATTCTGGCTATATAAATCAAAGAAGGATTCATACAGAAGACAAAAGAAAAAAATCAGTAATTGGATGAGTATATTCCTTTGCTCTATTTTACATCTGACTCACAACTTTCCCCATTCTGAATCTGTGAAAAAACACATAAAGCATAGGATGAATTCTCTCTGGGATATAAGACATTTTTGGTTCACTTTCTAAAAGGACTCTTAGTTTCTCCTTTGCTATCCTTCCCATCCTGGTTAGCTTCTGCTCAGGAATGCTGGAGTATTCCTGGAATGTGGCATGTGAGAGCAGTCTCTCAGAGTCTCACAAAGGGAGGCAAATCTTCAACTTACATCTATGATCTTCCAAAAGGGTTTGGCTTTCTTCAACACTCTAAATTCCAGGGACAGATATTTGGAAACAAGATAAAGTAGAAGGAGCAAGCAAGCATCCATTAGCTTGCAGTGGTGACAGTATTTTAAAAAGAAGATACCCATGTGAAACTGAGTGCTTCTTTTCTTACATGCTCTAGGAAATAATGAAATTATTTGGAAAGTTGTGAATGAAAGGGACCTCTGTTTCTTGTGCCTGCTCTTGGAGCTCTTTCCTTCTGTTTGGTTGACTTGTCCAGACTTGATGTGATGGTTTTTGCTTCATTATATTTTATTTTGTCATGATTTTTTGTAATCTCTTAGCAGCCTGTTCTTTTCTAATGACAGACAGAAAGAGAATGGATCTGGAGAGGAGTGGGTTGGGAGGAACTGGGAGAATTAGGGGGAAAGAAAACTGTGGTCAGGATACAGTATGTGAGAAAAGAATCCATTTTCAGTAGAAAAGGAGAAAAGGGGTGAAGAGGTGGATCTCATTATTTGCACTAGAAGATTTTTGTTTTGAAATTATAAGCTAGAGTTTTGAACCAGTGCATGGGCTGTTGGATTTCAGGTCTCACGCAGAGATAATGGCTCACTTTTTTGTACAAACTGTTCATAATATTCTATGCTTATTTTCAACAAGAAGTACCATTAGTGTTAGAATAGAATCACATTATTCTTATAATGTGGTTATTGGTTGTATTAATTCATTAAGAATCTATGGCAATATCCAATATCTCCATTTTTATTGAAAATCTGATATATATTATTATTTATATGTCCCGATATATAAAAAATCTTTGTAAAAAAAAATGAGCTAAGATAGACCTAGATAGACAGGCAAAAGACTTTTGAATCTAAGGCAATATGGTCAGGAAGACCTGAGGAGGATATATAGTGGTGGTTAGAACATTTTTGCATTAAAGGGAAGATAGAAAATAATTTCATCTTTGGAGATCATATCGTGCCCATTACAACTCTCAACTCTGCTCTGCTAGTGAAAACTCAGCAATGGTCACATCATAGATGAGCATGGCTATTTTCTAAGATAATTTTATTTATTTATGGACATTTACATTTGAAGCATGTAATTTTCACATATTACAAAATAGTATTTGACTTTTTCTAAAGCATGAACAAGTGTAAAAATCACCCTTATTTTATGGACCTATGAAAACAGGCACTACAGTAGATTTAGTCTATGGACCATGGATTGTTCACCCAAGACATGGAATAATCTCCAGGGCATTTTACTGCTGCTTGGGAAGTACCTGGTTGTACAGAGCAAGAGTAATTAGTGCGTGTCTTTGTAACATTCTCACTGAATCATCAGAGCTGGTAAAATGTCAAAAGACAGTAATTCCAGTCTCGCTCCCTCCTGGGAGAGCTGCCATGGGGAAAACAGTGACAAAACAAGGACAACTACAACAAAACCACCACAGGGGGCAAAGTCATTTCCAAGGAGATCTGAACTTAGTCCATTATGGTCCTAAAAGCTAAGCTTGATCATCAAATGAGGCAAAACCCTGATACATCTAAATCGTTCTTCCCATAGACACACGGAATGGGAAGAACTTTGCTACGGATGTGGATTGCACACAGGATGGCAGTTTCTACAGCACAGGTGCAGATGATCACAGGCTTCCCACAGCCAGACTTCAGCCTTCCTACTGGCATCTTTGCCAAGTGCAGAGTCCATTTCATGTAGAAGGCTGAAGCTGAAATGAACTGCTTCCAGAAGTAGTGAGCTGTCCCTACTGAAGTTGGGGAGGAAGAGGTTAGAGATCACTTCCTAAGGTGGTATGGAATCTATCATCTGAAACAATTATTTCAAAGAACATCACATGTGTTAGCTCTGTAGTGCATGTCATCTTGCTTCAGTTCAAGAAACAGCAAGTAGACAAGAGATACACGCTTTTATCATGCATGCTGCTTTACATTTCAGATCACATCAATGTAACTTCACAACTTGACAGATACCAAGACCCACAGTTGTCCAGGGATGGTGAAATAATCACCAAGTGATTGCGTAGTTTACATGCAAGTTGAGTTTTCACAGCCTCATGAGCACAGCACCAGACATATTAGTAAAAGAGGATGAAAACGTGGAGGCGTTTCATTTCATTTTATAACCCAGACTAACGTCTTCTCCCCTGTTGATTTCCGATCTTAGAAACCAAATGCCTGCTAAGGGGGATGAAACCTGAAAAGGAAAAACTACGATGAGTTTTAATTAAGATTGTCCCAGTAGTAAACATTCAAATTAGAGCTCAAGAAAAAAGTTCTATAAACAAAACAGTCAAGGCTTCCCTGTCCTGGACTCTTAGGGTCTACCCCTAAGAGAAAGGGCAGGTCCCCAGGGCAGTTCCCCTTTGCACTGGCTGGATGAACTGCTGTGTCAGCAGCTCCATGCATCATTAGTGGACCTGGAAACACTCCAGCTGCCTTGCTCCTATGCTCTCCCTGTACCTCTCACTTTTAAAGTGCTTTCATCAACATCATCCCAAGAATCTTTTGTTTTCCCAGCTGGAGAAGACTTTCTTTCTGTTTTCATCCCATCTCTAGTCCAGTTCTTTTGCCCTTAAGATCTGCAACCATGAATCAAAGGGAATCATCACTTGTGCGCTCTAAAGTGAATCTGCATGCCTTGGGATTCTCTATCCCATCTATCTTCCAGCAGCTGCCATGGTTAGTTACATTTTCCTGCCCACTGTTGGTGGTCAACCTCCTCCCTTCTTTCCATTCTCCATAGTAGAGAAAAGGCATGAAGATCTTTCTAACCATATTTTCTGCCAATACTTAGCTCTAACACGACATAATCCCTTTTGCTTGATAGTTTTCCCAATCCCCCTGTCAGACAGGGGTGAGACACAAGTCAGCTCACGGCAGAAGTTATTTACTGCATGAAATTATCTCCTGTCTAGGGGTTTCCTCCTAATTTTTCTGCAAATGTTTTCTAATAAGTTCAAGAAAGAACATTTTGGACTTGATTGTTTCTAAAGAGTGATAACAAAACCTCATAGAATCCCATGTTTTTAGGATTTTAAGAATAGTCTGTCCCCTGTCTCCAGGGAGGAGACTTTGGTTTGATTTTAAGCTTCACAGAAGAATGAAATTCCACAATTTCACTCAAGAACCTTTGTGCTTTAGAAAGACCTCCTTATCATTATGCTTATTTCTTACAGTTTAGACTGAGGTGGAAATGACTAGTGGGCTAATTAGTATCTTTTTAGAGCAGTAATTAGAAGTGTTTAAAAGTATTTCCTAAGTGAGCGGCTACCGAGTAGGGAGTTGACCTTACTTAGTTGGCCTTTTAGCGTCATGCCCTCCAGTTTGCAGTCATTCATGTCTTCTCTTTTAAGTCTGGAAAATCTGACGCCTAACTAACAAAATGAAGAACCACAGGTAATTAAGAACAGGTTTGTTTTTTTAAATTTAAAACTCTTGAATTATTTCTAGAATTTTCCATTTCATGTTTTAAAGTAATAATTTTACCTGTTCATTTAAAATTCTGTACATTTATACAATGTAGTTTGATCATAATTATCCATCATCACTATTCCCAAATTCTTCCAGAGCCTCCATTCAATTGATTTTCCCTTCCTTTTTCTTCCTCCAACAACATAATAGATAATTCTTTGAGCATGCTCACTAAAGGATTTTATTCGTCCAGGTAAGTGGTTCTGGTCTTTTGAATGGAACAGATCCCTTTCCTGTGCCCCTAGAAACTTTCCTGGATATTTATTTTCAATGTATCAATTGGTCACTTTTATAAATGAGCCTCATTGAGCCAACCTGAAAACAGTGGTTCTGGCTAGCTGAGAAAAGTCTTCTTCTCTCACCCATACAATTGTTGAGTGGCAGGAAGGGGAAAGAGAAGAGAGCAAGAAGAAATTAATGCCATCTTGCCTTTATGCTGATGATAAACTGAAAAAACTGATAGTGCTGCAACATGTGTGTTTTGAGCCTTCAGATATCTGGGTTCTGTGGACATAGAACTTTCACATGAAGTAGGAAAGTAAAGTCTGAAGGAGTGATATTATAAGTAATGTGTCTAAATCCTATGGAGCTAAGAAGGAACACTATTGAGGCCTCCTGCCACAGTGCCTGATATATGACTGGTACTCACAGGTATTGCAATATTTTTACATTAGTAAATGGCTGTGTTCTTGAATGCTGGAGTGTCCCTGCTGCCTACATTCCTCCAGCTATTGCCCTGGGACCAACCCTACAGTAAGTCTCTCCTACTACCCCCACATAAAGCTTAATCCTGAACATGATGGGAATCTCCCACTCCTGCTCCAGCTCTGTGGTTGCATTGCTTTGTCAGTTTAGGTAATATCATAGCAAAATAGTGTGTACACCACCTCCGCTCTTGTAAAACATTTCTCCATGTGCACATTGGCATGTGGCCACAGCCCCAAATCACTATGGCCTAGCAAGTTGGAGAAACTCAGAAGCTTAAGGATTTCTTGATTTTTTTGTAAAGGCCCACCCATTTGGGGATATTTTATAAAACATTGTTGGTATTTCTCTAGGGATAATTGTCACTTGTGAGTTCAACCAGGCCTCCTCATAATTCTTAGGCTGATTATCACATGATGTGACTTTGAGGATAGGGTCTTCAGAGAGGTAATTGAGATAAAGTTAACTCACAAGGACAACTGTAACCTTGTAAGGAGAGTGTGCTGACAAGAAGAGCAATGTGGGATAGTGACAGGTAACAAGACCAGACTGGAAAGGCAATTCAAATACTGAAGCTTGAGATGAAGCCAGGCCTGCTGACATCTTGATTCCAGGCTCAAAGTCTCCAGAATGTGAGACAAGTATTTATATTCTGGAAGCCACCTAGTCTATGAGGCTTTGTCATGACAACCCTCCAAATATAATTTAGAGCAGTGGTTCTCAACCTTTCTAATTCTGTGGCCCTTTAATTCAGTTCCTCAAGTTGTGACGACCCAGCCATGAAATTATTTTGTAGCTACTCCATAACTGTAATTTTGTAACTGATATGAATTAGAATGTAAATATCCACATTTTCTGATGGTCTTAGGAGACCCCTGAGAAAGGGTTGTTCAACCCCAAAGGGGTCATGACCCATAGGTTGAGAACAATTAACTTGGAAGGATGAAGAAGTGGCTCATTTGTAAAATGCTTACCACACAAGCATGAGGTCCCGACTTCTGTCCTCACTATCCACTTAAAAGCTGGGCATGGTAGCACATGTCTGTGATTGCAGTACTGAGAAGGAAAGACAAGAACAAGGGACAAGAGGAGGATCCCTAGGGCTTGCTGGCCAGACAGTCTAGCCCATTCAATAAGTCTTGGATTCAGTGAGAGATCCTGTCCCCTTAAAAAGTGAGAAGCAGTAAAGGAAGACACTCCACATTGACTTCTGGCACCCACACACATATGTATGCATAGACATAGACACTCATGAATATCTACACACACACACACACACACACACACACACACACACACACACACACTAGTTTAGCATGCCTCTTCTTAGCCATGTCATTAATTGATACCTGTATCTATAACAGACTCATGTTCTTTGCGACATTAAGTCCTTTTGGTTACACATTCTAAATGGAGAGGCTAGTTCCAGTTAATGCCTGCAGTCCTGGAATAATGTTTATAGTGTCTCAGTTTAGACACTAAGTCTCTGTTTTCTTGCACATTCTCCATCCCTTCTTTGATATTTGCTATGAGCCGGATGCCCAATATTTGCTATTGGCTGGTTCATAGCACAGTGCATGAGGCAATGCATTGTCTAATGAATACATGCTATGAACACTGTATAGAACAAGTTACCATAGCTACATGGAAGGATAGCTTGCTTCCTTCCTTCAAGAAGCTGTGGCCCTTCATGAAACACAGATGAATCAGAATGAGCCAGTGTCTTCTTATTCCTGTCCTATATAAACTACTACTTTTTATATAAGTATTTTTGGAAATGTTATTAAATTTTTTTTTATTGTCTCCATCCAGATTCACTGTGGTGAGTTTATGGCAGGGTTCAGGATACAATTAATGTATGCCTCTATCCCATCACATCTTGTTGCTGGCTGTGGCAATATAATACTTTTGGCAAGATGACAGTAGAAGAAGAGAAGAGGATCTTTGTTCTTAAGAAACATGCTAGTGATAAGTGAATTGGCAGCATTTCAAAAGACACTGGGAAACTAGTTTATGATACTCAAATGTGGCCTTACCCCAACAAGTCCACTGAATCATGACAGCAAATGCCTGGTCTTCCTTCCCTTCCATACTGAATTCAAAAACTAATAATACTTGCTTTCACAGTTTAGGAAGACATAAGTTTGCTAGGTCAAAACAACATCACACATAAAGCCCAAGAGGCCAGAAGATAAGGAGCCATAGAAGTCCTTTACCCCCACTCCACATTTGTTCTTTTTCTACAGTTGAGTATCTGCATGAGGTGCAAGATGATGGGCAGAGCTCCAGAGACTTCTGTAACAAAACTCCTAAGAGAGACAACTCAAATGGAGAAAAGGTTTATTTTTGTCTCATAGGTTTAGAGTCTTCAGCTCATAGTCACTTGGTTCTATTACTTCAGGCCTGTGGTAAGGCAGAACATTATGATATAAGTATGTGATAAAGTTTCAGATTGCCTCATAATGAACAAGAGAGGTTGGGGAAAAGAGCAGAGGAAGGGAGAAGAGGCAGAGATTTCCAGGGACAGAGGAGGGAACTGGGATTTGCATGCTCTGCTACTGTCTGGGTCTCCTGTATGTTCTTGAGGTTTCTGTGTCACCGGTAGGTGAGAGGAGAGCTTTCCATCTCACCTCATCTGAGCGTGTGCTACTTTCCTTGATGTTGAATAGACTGGTAATGAATCCAGTCTCTTAATTCAAAATTAAACCCTGCCCTCTTTCTTGGGATCAGATGCAAGATTAGTACTCAATGACTGCTCCCGAATCGGGTTGTTTTGGTTGCACTTCCAGTCTTGACTTAGCACCTTCTCAGGGCCACCTCTGACACGAGATTTACTGAGAAGTGAAAAAGGCTTAGGGCACTGGACTTAACTCTGTGGCCAAAACAAGGATGTGTATCTGCCTATGATGCCCAAGGACAAAAGGTTCCTCTGAGAAATGGGTATTGAATGGTCCTTAGGGGGCTGCTAAGAAAGGAGATTCAAGGAACTAAAACTCAACATCTTCGAGCCCATAGTTTCCTAGTGAGAGTTGATTTTTTTAAACCAGAAAGGGAATATAAAAACTATGTCAAAATGCTAAAAGACCAATACTTTCTGGCTCCAGGAGTCAGGATAACAGCTGTAAAATTGTGAATTTTTGGAACAGAGTATAATCTGGTCTTTGCTACTGAAAGCCTGTAACATCACTGTTTCATGATTTCATTTTTTGTTTCACTTAGATGTAAAAGTTTTATTTTTTTTAGAAGTAGAGAACTGAAGTGGACACTGAGACTCACCTGGGACTGGAGGCTTAAATTTCTGGATAGAAGTACTTTTTGATATCCCTGTAGATGAGTCCAGGTTTTCCAGAAAAAATAGAACCAATAAGGGACATACATATCACACACACACACACACACACACACACACACACACACACACACACACACGAATTAATGTATCATAGGATTTGGCACATAGCATCATGGAGAATGGCATTTCAGATCTTTAGGGTGGGCTGGTAGTTTGTGGTACAGATGCAACCCCCAGTCAGTCTCTTGGAGAGTTTCTTCTTATTCAGGAGGCTTATTTTTTTTTAATCTTCATTCTAATAATGTTTGCATCTGATTAAAGGGATCTGCCTTCATGGGTGTGGGGCTGGGGCAAGCATCTGGCTCCACTGTCATTAATGTAAGTATTAAACGCACCCCCAAATATATAAGATAAAACAAATATTGACTGTATTACAGTCCCAAATGAGAGAGCTTCCAGAGGTAAGTTAGTCTTGGTCAGAGATGACTCTAGTTTCTGTCTGGCTTTAAGAGGTTTCTAAGATGGATTGAGAGATGGAGGCATACAGTCAAAATAAATGTGCTCAAGCGTACGTGCCCAAGACTCTATCATCCACTCAATATTTGGGGCTGTTCTCAGCTTCTATCTTTAGGCAGACTAGGAGCCAGTTACTGATGCTAAGCTCAAACACAGTATTTTCTTCTGAATAAACATCTAGGGTCAGACACTGCTCTGTTCTTAGACTTTTAAGTTGCTGAGGATAAGGCAGTGTCACCGGTGAAAGCTAGGGCCTGAGTGTTCTTGATGACGATCACCTCAGGTCACCTTCGCAGTAGCCCAGAGGAAATATTCAATTTAAGTAAATATATCAGACATGGATTTCCCTTTATCAATCCATGCTGACTGACCTTTAATGAATTAGAGAGAAATCCATTCCACATTGCCTGGATAAAGATGTAAGGCTGACGCATAAATCTTGACTTCAAGAAGAGGTAAATTCAAACCAGAGTTAGGTTCTCCTGCCTTCTGAGGCCAGAGCAAGGGTATTAATGACTCACAGTTATGTAATTATTTGAGCTTATTTATATCTTGGGACCCCTAAATGCCATTTCCCCTGTCCTCATTGGACCCACTCAGGCTGTGTTGGAAGCAGGAGGGACCACTGCCCCCCAGCACTGTCCTCTTCAGACTTCCCACTGTGCGTCTGTGTTGGACAACCGCCCCTGGCTGCCTTTTCACTGCTGTTTATCTGTGTTCATTTGGTAGAAGAAGAACTTATTCATCTCATACTGAGCTGGCCTGATTGAAAAAAGAAATTTAGAACTTGTTTTAGTCTGCTCCTTTTAAAACTGCCCCCTTCTTCCCAATTTTGCTCTCAAGAGATATGACCATTGTGGAAATTAGATTATAATTAGGGTCAAGGACTTTGAAATATTGACCCCCAGACTGACCCCTCTGTCTGTACTCTAAGTGTCTCCTGTCGGCACACCCAGTGTCGGGTTCTGGGCCATTTTAAACCTGCTTCAAGAATCGCCACCTGACACTTAACCGTCGCCCAAGGTTTTGCCTTAGTAACAGATGCCTTTTGCATCTGTTGTGTGGTATAGTGCTAAATGCCTTCCTGAAAGCCAGATAAATCATATCTGCTGTGGTAATGTGGCCCAAGAATTCAATTTAGGTGAATTTATCAGACATGGCTTTTCCTTTATCAATCCATGCTGACCGACCTTTAATAAATTAGAGAGAAATCCATTCCGTATTGGTGGATGTACAATCTGACGGGGAAGTAATCGGCACCGGATCTACAAACACACTCTGGCCTGATTTCCTGGCCTTAATGTGCTCCAGTCTGTGACAGGGCACATGGAAGCTCACTCAAGTTGCTTTAGACTCCTGAAGAGCTAAGTGGGATGTGAGGGTAGAGGAAATGGGAAGTTCTTTATGCTTGGGAAGTGCAGGGAGGGGGTGTAGGGTTTAGTCCTCTGGGTGGGCTTTGCATGGATTAGCTTTAGAAGAAGTAGCTGTGTGGGTTTTAGGCAACTTTTACCCTCCTTTGCTGGCAGAAGCAGAAGTTGTCTGGAGAAGTGATCTCCCAGGCTTCTTTCACCTCTAATAAGTTTCAGCTCCAGGGAAAAAAAGCAGGTAGCAATTACTTGTACTCCAAGGTCAAATGAGACTGGTATGGAGACCCGCCTGATGCTCAGCTGCTCAAACTCACCAGGCCACAGTCAAATGCATCTGTTTCTGAACAGCAGCAAGAAACACTGCAGCCAGTTTTGCCCCACAACTCCATTTATTAGAAGACTCAGTATCTGGGAAAGGCACCAGTGGTCTCTCTGTAGCCTTTTGTGAATTACAGTATGCTTACATTTTTTATTGGTATTTACTGAGTTAAATGAGAAAAATATAAGCTAACTAGTACACAAATTTGGCAGAAAGATCATGAGAAATTAATCCCCAGCCATAGATTCACACAAGGACAACAGTAAATTCCACACTCTCCCCCCAAACTCTGAGAGTCAGAATCCCATTAGAATCTCATATAGAATCTAAAAAGTCTTGTATAAAAAGCTGTTCAATGTTATATAGCCTAACACTTTGAAAATTTATTTGATGTCCGGATCTATTCTCTCTCACACATACATACATACATACATACATACATACATACATACATACATACATATATACATATAAACATATATACATACATACAAAATTTTTTTATTATTGAAAATAGATAACTCTCTCATACAATACATCCAATCACAGTTTCCCCTCCCTCCACTCTTTATATCCATTCCTAGCTCCCCCCACCTCCCTCTCTCCCAGGTTCACTCCCCCTCCATTCTTTAGCAGCCAAACAGGACAAAACAAGATAAAATAAGACAAGTCAAAAGCCCTCATATCGAGGCTAGATGAGGCAACCCAATAGGAGGAAGAGTCTCAAGAGCAGGCAAAAAGTCAAGAGATACACCTGCTCCTGCTGTTAGGAGTCCCACAAGTACACCAAGCTGACAGCCATACACACAGAGGACCTGGTGCAGACCCATGCAGGCCATGTGCTTGCTGCTTCAGTCTGTGAGCCTTGCTTAGCTGATTTAGTGGGCTGTGTTCTGGTGTCTTCCATCTACTCTGAAACCTACAATCTTTCCTCGCCCTCTTCTGTGGGGTTCCCAGATCTCAGAGGAAAAGGACCAGATGGGATCTTCTAGTTTAAATGCTTTGTTTGCATAATGTCTGGCTGTGGGTCTCTGCATCTGTTCCTGTCTGCTGCCAGAGGAAGGCTCTCTGATGATGACTGGACAAGGGACCAATCTATGAGTAAAGTAGAATTTCACTAGGAATCATTTCATTGATTGTGTGTGTGTGAGTGTGTGTGTGTGTGTCTGTGTCTGTGTCTGTGTGTCTGTATGTGCCAGTTGTATTTGATTCTGTCCTAGTTCTCTGGGCTACTTAGTCTCTGGTTCCTAGCTAGCCAGGCAATGTAGGGCATGGACTCCCTCTCACAATGTGGGTCTCAAGTTAAACCAACATTAGTTGGCCACTCACAAAAGTTCTGCAACACCATTGCCTCAGCACATCTTGAAGGAAGGACAGATTGTAGGTTGAGGGTTTTGTGGCTGGGTTGGAGTCCAGGTTTCTCTTTCCAAAGCCTGCAGAGTGCCTTCTTGCACCAAAGAAACTAGAATGTAGGGGGTGAAGGCTCCATGCAGGCACCAGCTCAACCTATGTTCAATGAACTGAATAGAAGTTGTGTTCCACAATGGGGTCCTGCTTTCCATTTTCAGAGAGCAACCTCTGTCCAAGCATCAGCCTGTGTTGTTTTAAGCTCTCCATGGGACCTCCTTGGCCAACAGCTCAACCAAATATAATCCAATTCCACCACTGGAAGCCTTGCCTGGCTACAAAAGATGACTAGTTCAGACTCCATATCCCCCATTACTAGGTATTCTCACTAGGGTCACCTTCAGATATCAGGAAGTTTCCACTGGGCTAGGTTTCTACACTGCCCCCCAAATGCCCCCAATTCCATTTGTCCCTCCTTGCACTCTCTCCTCTTTACAGTGTGTGTGTGTGTGTGTGTGTGTGTGTGTGTGTGTGTGTGTGTCTATGTGTGTGTCTCTATGTGTGTATGTGTGTGTCTGTGTGTCTCTGTGTGTGTATGTCTGTGGGTCTGTGTGTGTGTGCAATGTCTGTTAAAAATCACTCAGAATTTAACAATCCAAAAAGAACTCTATACCAGTGTGGCTCTAACTTCTTCAGGGATACTCCTATCTACTTCCACAGAGTCTCTGAGACAGTTTAGTTCTCCTTTAGAGTGTCTGCAGGGATGTAGGAGTCATGCTTCTTCTTTGTCCCTTTGAAATGATGTTTTCCAGTTTTACACTGTACTCCTAGACTGGCTAGAGTTAGCTTGGTTGTTAAGAGCACCTGCTGCTCTTGTAGAGGACCGAAATTCAGTTCCCAGCACCTACTTCAAGCAGTTTACAACTGCAGTTGTGTAAAAATGTTGGGTCTGACTTGTAACACCAGGCTGGGGGTACTGTGTTGAGGCAGAAACGCACCACAGGGTGCTACTCTGAGAAGGTGTGAGTGACTCTTTTTGGCTGGCCCTGGCATCCACAGTAATTGCTAACAGACCACATTTCCCCTGGCTGCTCTTCACCCCACCCCCAGCTCCTAGCATGTTAGCAGTGTACTTTATTTCTGAGTTATTAAAAATTACATCTTTCTTATATTGATTCTTGACAGTTGCCAGCTGACCTCTAATTGTTTCCAGGTCTGAGGTTTCAAATGTACTGATTTCCTTTTTGATATTTTAATCATTTTCTGTTCCCTGCTCACTCCCTCCCCTGCTGGTTTGCCTTGTCTTGGAATTTCTCAAACCTCAGCTCCCCCCCCCCCCCCCCCCACTTTAGACATTTCTTTCCATTCTGAAGGTACTAGTCAGACAGTAGATGGGCGCTTGAAGTCTCTGTTGTTCTCTGACTCCTGTCAGGAACAGGGACTTGCTTCACCAGGACACAGCTGGACTCAGCCTCCTGCAAACCCTTCCCCAACATTTGAGAGTGCACCCTTCCTCTTTGGTCTAAGTGGTGCTTGGGCATAGTGAATCGCTTAGCATTGTACTTGAAACAGGTTCTAGGATAGAGTGGTAAGTTGCAAAAATGTATGAATATGATTGATTAAATTTTACTGCTTTGGTAACAATAGAATTGGTATTGACATGAGTCAAAGCAACGCTCCTTCAATGAAGATGTAAAAATTTCAATGACAGCTAGTTTTAAGAGTTGAGAGAATGCGTGTATTGATTTAATATCTTGTCCTCAAGTTCTTGGAACAGCTTGTGGCTAATACTAGGCAATGAATAAATACTTTGTGAATTGAGTATTATTTTTACCATTTTTCTTTTTATGCATTTGACCAACAATCAGAGAATGAGACAAAGTTAGTAATATCTAGTGGTAAAATCTCATGTGCCTAGTAAGTGGCTTTTTCTTCTTGATATCTGTTGTCAGTTTCCTTTGATGGCCCAAGAATGTACTCTAAATGATATCATAACACATATACAGAAGTACATGTATCTGAGTAGACAGATCTACTGAGTGAAGATGAAATGGACCTTGGAACCAACTGGGTTTGACATTACAGTTGTATGCTATTACCACAGTGTCCATGGAAGTGAAAATTTTTTTGTTAATCCCATAGATTTGAGGAGAAAGACCACCACCCCAAATCATGGTCAAATTAATTGAAGAAGCTTTTTAAAATTCATGTACCTGGGTTGTTTCCCCCAGGGTTCAGGAGGTCAACATTAGATGTGGGGAAAATAAGGATTTTTATAGCTCAGGAATAGGGAGCTTTCAAATAAGGAATTTGGCAGGCAAATAATTTGGGGTCACAACAGAACATAAGCATAGCACGGTAGTCATAAACCCCCCCTGAAAACAAAGACATGGTTGCAAGGTGGTCTGGTCGTAACAAGGTAGTCAACAAGATGGTCATAACAAGGTAGAAATAACAATGTGGTCATGACAAGATGATAAGATGGTCATAATGACCTCTTAAAACAAAAACATGGTTATGGCTTATTGGAACAGGCAGAACAGAACCATCTTAAGTGAAGGTAACAGGTGTCGAATAGTCCAGTTCTTAAGAAACAGATTTAATCATAGATAGGGATGAGTCTAGTTTGTTTTTACTTAAGTGGCTTTCTAGCAAAAGATGGAGGCAGCCTGATTTATCATTTTAGCCTGATTTATCATTTTCTTCAAAGAGTCTCAGCTACACAGAATGCTTGCCTGGCACTTTATCCACAGAACAAACATCTGTTGAGAGTTCAGTTGCAAATTTCCGGATACTTCTGATCTACCATATCTGCCTTTTCCAGATCTAGGGAAAAACATCTTCTGTCCACAGACACACAGATACTGAGAGATGATAATTATCTGTCACACAGTGGAAGATTTTAGGGACATTAGAGGTTGTGATTTAAATGAGAGATGTCACCTCAACAATCACTCATTCCAGGCAGCCAGGACTGTTTCATAGAGAAATTCTGTCTTGAGAAAAAACAAAAAACAACTCAGTCACTTGAACACTTGGTGACTGGCTTGTTTGATGTTAACTAAGTAAGCTAGAGTCATCAGAGGGGAGGGAGCCTCATTTGAGAAAATGTCTCTATGAGATCCAGCTGTAAGGCATTTTCTTAATTAGTGATTGATGAAGGAGGGCCCAGCCCATTGTGGGTGGTACCATTCCTGGGCTGTTGGCCCTGGGTTCTCTAAGAAATAAGGCTAAGCAAGCCAGAGGAAGCAAGGCAGCAATAGCAGCACTCCTTCGTGGTCTCTGCATCAGCTCCTGTCTCCAGGAGTTCCTTGCTGCCTTGCTTGAGTTCCTGTCCTGACTTCGTGTGATGATGAACAGTGATGTGGATGCACAGCCAGATAAGCCCTTTCCTCCCCACCTTGCTTTTGGTCATGGTGTTTCATCACAGCAATAGAAGCCCTGACACTTGGTCTCCAGTTGGCGATGCTGTCTGGGGAGGCATAGGAGGCATTACTGTGCTAGAGGAAATACATCGTTGGAGGTAGGCTTTGAGCACTTCTAGACTTCCAGTTCTCCGGGTATCATACATGCGTTTAAAGATGTGAACTCTGTCTCCTGCTCTGCTGTCATGTCTGCTGCTTGCTAACATACCTCCTTGTCATGATGGACTCTTATTCCTCTGGAACTGTATGTCAAAATAAGCCTACTTCCATAATTGTTTTTTCTTTTTGGCTATTTTGTTTGATCACAGCAACATACAGTAACTAAATCAGAGGGGATCCTGATAGCACTTGCTATATGCTATGTGTGTGATTGAGACATGCCACTGTTCCACTGGCCTTACAGTGGGAATCAAAGGGAATGCATTGTCTCTTTGAAATGATGAGGTTATGGTAGTAGAGCTCTGGGAGGTTGTCATAAGGGTCCTGTGACCCTTGTCCTAGTGATGCTTCATCTCTTAGACCATTCACAGAGATGAGCATCAGTATCAGCAAGAGGGTGCAAGGGCAGGATATGAGGAAAGCTTTGTGATAGTATGTCTGATATTGTGAGATGGTCCAGATTTACTTGGGAAGTTTTTAAATTTGGTTTTATATTAAGCCAATAGGAGAACATCTTGTAAAGTTAGCGTTGCTATGACATATTTAACTTCATCGGGGAACTCCATCTAATATCTCCATATTTCTTCTTCCCACTTCTCTCCAAGATAGGACCAGGTCCAGGCTCAAAGAAGGTTTAATTGATTCTTTTATTCATTCCCAGTTCTTTTTATGACTTTACGATAGAATTATATGTCCATGTCCTTTGCCATGAGACTTTCTTTCCCCTCCCTGGAGGAAGACAGTAGCTTTCTCTGGCCCTGGACTTGAAGTTTGATAATGTGACCTGTTGTAGCCAATGTGGTGGTAGAGGAAGGGATGTGTGCAGAGACTGCAGATGTGCAGTTATTTTGTCTACTTGGGTTCCAGTAAAAAACAAAATCATACAAACTGAATTCAGTCCGGACATTAGTACCCTAGTACCCCAGTCCCCAAAGTCCAGGCACTCAGCCGAATCTTGATTAAATTACCCAAAGTAGCCAGTCCCCTGAGGGCCTAAGATTTTTTTTTTAATGATTTTTAAATTTATTATGTAAGTATATATGTGTGTCTGCATGTGTTTATGTTCACTGTATATGTGCTGGTGCCTGCTTAGGATAGAGGAAGGTGGCGTCAGATTCCCTGAAACTATTTACAGGCAATTACGAGACATCTGCTGTGGGTTCTGGGACCTGAGCCTGCATCCTGCTGCAAGGGCAGCAAGCACTGTTAACCACTGAGCCATCTCTCCAGCCCCCTCCCCCTTTTCAAAGACTGCCCTGAGATCTCTTTTTAGATCACTTGTTATACAGCATAAACCGATAGTGCAGAGGAGGCATGTGTGTCAAATTCGAATGCATGGCAAAAGGAGAATTTGTAATTACATGGCTATACAGGGCAAGTGAAATTTATCATCCTAATCTTTGTCTATGTGATAAACAGAGACCTTATGAAGGATCAAAAGCTGGCTAGAAATTCAAATGACCAGCAGTATGGGTAGAGGTGGGCCAGACATTTAAAAAAGGCAGTAGGGCTTTGCAACACTTAAGCAATCAAAGTAAACAGTTGTGAAACCAGGAAAAGGCAATCCCCAGCTCAGGGGTCTGCCACCAGCTGCCTCAGCTTTGGTACATTTAATCTAACGCATTAGCACAGCTTTTACAGTTACAGTCCCTCTAAAGGATTTGGACTCCGTACCTAGTGCAGTTGCCAGGGCCTAAAGCTGTCAATTAGGAAACCATTTACCCAAGTCAACGCCTCCACTGGCTGTCAGGTGAAAGTCATTAGTCCAGCGTTCATTCTGGCCCTTGTTTTACACACAGATCCAAACTTCCACCCAAATCACATCCCCGCAGCACATCATAGGGGGATGCACTTTCAAACGGCATGCAGCCATGCAAAGGTTGCCTTGTGTGGGTGTGATGCAGTGGTTTCCTTTAGCACAGGGTTGGGCAGGCCTTTTCCATGACTGCCTTTTCTTGGATGTTTTATTTTTACTCTCAATTCCAATTTTTTGTTTGAATCCAGTTAAGTTAAAGTGAGCCTATTCCTTTAGTCACATCCCTTTCACACTGCTCACAGAGGAATGATAACATAAAGGCCATTTTGGAATAGGATCCCTCTGCTCTGGGAGGTATGAGACACAAGTGCACTTCTTGTAGCTCCTCCCTGAAAGATGCACCACTTAGGAGAGAGGAAATGAACATTTCCTGAATGCTGGGTCTGTGTTTTCTCATTTCATCCCCACAGCTCTCCCCAGGAGAGGGCCCATTAGCCCTACTCTACAGAGAAGAAAATTGAGATGACAGAGGCGATGTGATGAGATGGGATTCTAACAAGTTTGTCATACCAAGAAGCCAGTCTCTCCTCATGTTGTACTTAGAATGAAAGATGCTATAGTACAAGATGCTGAAGTCTATTCTTGTATCCTGTGATAGGACAAGTCGTGTTCCCATTGGCGGATGGCTGAGGCATTGCATTCTGGAAGCAGCCCATGCTGGTCTGTTTGCCTCTACTCTTGTCTCCTTGGTATCCATTTTACACATCAATACAGCAACTACAGGTGATTATTAATTTATTTTTTGTTTGATAATTTGTGTTAATTTCATAAAAGGACTAGGTTCAAAGCAAACTGAAAAGGACATTTCCCATGCCCCCTCAATCCTACATACAACACCCTAGTTATGAACATCCCTGCCAAAGCCATGCATTTGTCATAATTGATTAGTACATAGTGTGTCATTATTGATGTCCATTTTACATGTTTAGATAAATGTATCAAGACACATATCTACTAATGTAGTATTTTTTATTATTTTAACTACCCTGAAAGTCTTCTGTGTACTATGTATTTATCACTTCTTTCTCCTTCCATAAGGAAATTGAATTCTGATTTTTTTTTCCCCTGGATGAACTGTAGCATTTCCATACTGGCTATTTCACTTACTGGTATGTACTTCAACTCACTCCACATCTTTTCATGGCTTGATTTTTTTTTTTTTATTGTTTGAGACATGGTTTCTCTGTGTAGCTCTACCTGTTCTGGAACTCACTCTGTAAACTAGGCTGGCCTCAAACTTGGAAATCCACCAACATCTGCCTCCCAGTACTATGACTAAAGGTGTGTGCCACCACCACGCATCTCCTTTTGCTCTTGTTATTAAATAATAATTCTGTTGTCTGGAAATAGTACAGTTTATTCATCCATCCATCGAAGGACATTTTGATTGCTTCCAAGTTCTGAAAATCGTGAAGAAAGCACTGTAAATGCGCAGGCACTGTTTTTGAGGAGCCATGCCATTTGAACACTGGGTAAACATCAAACAGTGAGATTCTTGTGATGGTTAGTGAAAGGATGCTTACTTCTGTATGATACAGCCAAACTGTCATACAAAGTAGGCAGAGCATCTCACATGTCTACCAAAAAAGTTACTTCAGATTCTCTTTACCATCTGGGCATCTTCTTCACACCTATGAAGGTACTGGCTTGTGTTCCCCAAGTCTTGGATTGAGGAAAGTTGATATAGATGTCCCATCTATAGCTGAACACTCAGAGCTTCTTATTATCAGTATTTAAGCCAGTTATGAATCTCTGGAAAAAAGCAAGCATCTTAGAAATGAAAATGAAGGTCAGAGTCCAAGGATGAAGAGGAAGTCTGTGAGGTGCTATTGTTTTTACATGGCCACTACATACATGTAACCTGCCCACGACCTACACAAGATCAATCCAGTCAACATTCCCTACTGCACACCTAGCTGAAGAGATATTGACCATTGATGGCGATGGAGGAGAGTCTTTTGTTTGGTGTATGGCCAATGGTACATTGCTCATGCCCCAGAAGATAGCCATGGGGCATATGACAGCACTAGTTGTACTGAATGGCATATTAATTATAAAAACAGACATGAAATTGAGAAGGAGATGTTAGGGAATCCTGAGGCGAGATGGAAGGAGGTAGTAAGGGATAGATGCCATCAAAATACATTGTAAACATGTAGAAAATTTTCCAAGAGTAAATAAAAGTACTATAGTAAATCACACTGTTATAAATACAACCAATTACATGTTATTTGAAACTGCCAAAAAGAATAAGATCATACTATCTTCTCTCCTAAAAGATGCTAGCCTATTTTTAGACTTGGTTCTTTATTTTCTTACTGCTTAGTGTGAGAGATTTCTGTATATTTTATAGTAGTCCTCTATTAGACATGCCTTCTGCAAAGAATTGCTCTCACTGTCTCTTGTCAAGTCACTGACATACAAAAAGAAAGAAAGTTTTCTCCTATGTATTGCCTAAGAGTTTTGTAGTCTTATACATTCAGGCCTATGTCCATTTTGCATTAATTTTTGTGAATTGTATAAGATCTTTATCTAGATTCATTATTTTACTTGGCGGTCCACTTATTGCAGCATCATTTCTGTAAGGATATTTGCTCTGCTCTGTCACTCTGCTCCTTGTCAGAAATGAGCTAAATACATTATATGGTCTAGTTCTAGTCTCTGTTTGTTCTTCTAATTTGTGTATTCCTAAGTCATCATTACACTGTCTTGAGTACAGTAGCTTCACAGGAAGCCTTGGTGTCAAGTGGTGCTGTTCCTCAACTTTGTCCTTTTCTTTCAATGCTATCTATGCTGGCAATTCTGTGAGTTCCACCTCTCAATATAAACTTTAGAATCAGTTGACTGGTATCCACACAGCTGGGATTTTGATTGGGATTGCATTGAATCTATATTCAAATGTGGACAAAATCTTGACAATACTGAGTTATTCCATCCATGAGCATGGACTGTCTCTAGTTTGGTGGTCCTCAACCTTCCTAATACTGGCATCCTTTAATGCAGTTTCTTGTGTTGTAGTGACCTCCAATCATAAAATTATATTCATTGCTACTTCATAACTGTAATTTTCCCACTGTTATGAATTATAAGGTATTTTTTGGAGGTTCGTCGAAGGGATCATAACCCACAGGTTGAGAACTAATGCTCTAGTTCTTCAATTTCTTTATCACAGCTTTTTAAAGCTTTAGTTTAGCTTTCAATAATATTTTTATTAATTCTTTGAGAATTTTCTACAAGGTATTTCATTGATATTCACTCCCCACTCCCTATCATAACTTCCCACAGATCCACCACATCTCTCCACCAATTCCTTGGTGTCATTAAAAAAATAACCCACCAGGTTCAACTTGTGCTGCTAATATATCCTTGGGTATGGAGGTATCCGGTGTAGCATGGAACAATATCTTTCAAGAAAAGTGACTCTCTCCCAGAACCCATCAACTTTCAAGAGCTCCTCAGCCAGGAGTGGGAATTAGTATTTACCCCCTCTATCCATGCTAGCATGTTTACTTATTCATTCACTCAATCACCTATTTTCTTAGAGAATTAAGCTCTGGGCCCAGACCTTAATGGATAAGGGCAAAATGCAAATAACAGAGGGAAGAGAGTTTTATAGTTTTGCAAAAAAGCATGAAGGTAAAAACTGAAAGCCAAACATAAAGAGAACAGAGGCAAAGGAATGAAGGGGAGCATAGGGGGACCATAGAGACATATTAGTTTGAAGGTAAGTGCATAATAGTTAATAATATGGATTTAGAAAAAAAGACAATGTAAGAGTTTTGACTTTGAGTTTCATGTATTTATATGTAATTATTTTTTAGATTTCTTCATAGTCACTGTTTATACATTCTCCTACTCAGGACAGAAAGAAAGACCCAGTGTTTCCCATGCTTTCTCTCTATGGGCATCACTTTGAGCCAGTCCCAGCATCCAGGCATTTGTCTAGCCAACTGGCCCATTATCTCCTGTGAAATACATTAGATTAATTGTAAGATTATTGAGGGTGGTAAAAATGAACGCATTCTTTTCAATTTAACCAGAAGACTTTGTCCAAATTTATATATTCCCAATCTACCATGAATATCACAGTTATAAATCTAAGTCTTCCTAGGAATCACAAATATGAAGAGCACCCAAGACGAGCCCAGAGTATTCTACATCTGCCTTTTGTCCAGCTATGAACTTGCTGTTTCGACCTTGTTTTCTATCTAATAAGGTACTATACCCACAGTCCAAGATCTGAGCTAATGATCTCTGAGATGTTACCAAACCTTTTCGTAATTCCAAGAATATAATGTCAATCTTTCCATGGTCACTATGGAAACTATATCCCAGAAAAATCCAGTCACTTATTTCAGTATGACTTATCCCTTATAAAACTAAATTGGCCATTTCTAATAAATTTAAGCTTTTAAAATTGTTCCCTTACTAAATCATTGGTAATTGTATTCATTAATATTCTTAGCATGACCAATAGTACAATTAATAATAATAAAAAAAGCTGGGCTACCAAGACAGCTGTGGTGCAGTGGTTAAAACCTTTGGACTTAAAATTGGAACACCTGGCATTACAATAGACACTGGTATTTTTTCTCTGATATTGTTCAAAGCCATTGCCCATCTGAGCTTCAGGGGTTTTTGTTGTTGTTGTTGTTGTTTTTCTCAAATGTAATATGGAGCAATAGCATCTATCAAAAACAAGGCTTTGTTAATATCTGAAAAAAAATCAGCCCATGGGGAATACAAAATTTCATAGTCATTATTATAATTAAGTCTCTTAATGTTCTGCCATTGTGAGTGAGTCATGGTGAGCCAGGTTACTGTTAGGTAAAGAAAATCACTGGATAATTCCTTAGAATGCTTTTTAACTGCCACGTTTGAATTCTTCCTTTCGCTAACTATCCATTAGAGCTAAAGAGTTGCTACAATACAAAACTAAATTACAATTGTTTCTTCTCTCTTAACAAGTTCCCTTCCTGAAATTGGTATCGACAAAGACATGTACATAAGGACAAGAAATCCCATGGTGTTTCACAAACAGGATTGTCAGTCCTAGATATTTGAAAATTAAATGCATTTGGATTATCTACACTTCCCTGACTAGGTGAGGTACTAGGCTAGGGACACTGCCCCAAGCAATGAACCAGGCCTCTGTGGTCGTTTAGGAGATGCGTATGCCCTTATCAGGGAGCTCCATGACACTAGCAGGCGAAGGTCCGTAACTAAGCTATATCCATGTGCCTCTATGATCCCGACTCTGGTTCTTGCAAGCAGGGATATGTGGTAAATATTTTTTAAAAAATGATTTCTAGAAAATGTTGGCTTTCATGATATAAATGTTCTTAGTATCCCTGAGAAGTAACTAGAAGTAGAGCTTAGAAGTATATCTGAGAGAAAAAAACTACATTAATTTTCTAGTAACCCCTTGTATGTAAGTGTAGTTCTTATTTGGGAAGATTGCAAGAGATTAATAAAACATAAAAAATATGAGTCGAATGATATAGCTTAACTAAAGAATATTCCCAAGTCTCTCCCCACTTATTTGTTACAGAAAGGGTTTTATGGCACACATATGGATTTGGGATCTAAACCTCTCCTACCATTTCTAGCCTTTCTTCTGGCCCAATCTCCCATCAGGCTTCCATTTTCAAACTATATGAAAATTGCACAAATCTATTTACAAAATAAGTACTTTGTATTCTTCACAAGTTGTAGCTCGTCATAAACAGCTTCCAATGTTTGTAATGTTTTTCCTATGACAACAATAGCTGAGCTCTGGAACTAAGCCTATGGTGTTATTTTGTTTGGTTTTCTTACTGTAGCAAGACATTCATTCACATACCTGTTTCAGAAATAATGGTTGAACATTAACCATGTCACAGAACTGACTTTCATGCTGTATTTTAGTTTTCATTAGAACATGTGAACTTGAAGGTGAATGTAAGGACCCTAGTTTTAACTTGTACACATAAAATGAGACATAGCTAACAGCAGTGTATATGTCATTTTACAACAATTCTCCTTTGGTTTGGAAAGATATCCTATAGTTGTTTGTTTGTTTACTCTTTTGCTATTTTCTCTTTGCTCTTTTGCTCTTTTGGAGGCAGCCACCAAGCTCGCAAATAAACCACATATGGAAGTTTATTATTAATTATAAATGTGCAGCCTTAGCTTGGCTTGTTTCTAGCCAGCTTTTCTTAAATTATCCCATCTACTTGAGGTAGAAATTTTCCTCTTTGAACAAACTAAATTTTGGCTTTTAAGTGTTCTCAAGTAATTGAATAAGACTCATCTATGTTACTGAGGATATTCTCCCTTATTTAAAGTCATCTAATTACAGATATTAACCACAATTACAAAGTACCTTCATAACAACACCTAGGTTTGTACTTGTTAAATCAGTGAGTAATATAGACCATTCTGATTGACATGTAAAAATGACCACCAAGGGTAGAGATTGAGTGTAACACCCTCTCTAGTACACAATGCTTAGAAATAAACACTTCCAGGGACAGACTGTATTGTGTACCACTCAGTACATTTGCTAAGTTTTGAAGATGTTCAAGCAGAAAGATAGATATTAGGGCTGAGGACCTCTGAAAGACAAAGATGTAATTTCCACAGAATGAGGGATGAGGTGATAGGTGCCTACTTCAATCGAGAGCTTGCAGGGCCATAGAGGGAAGCAGTAGCATGAAGCAAAAAGTTAAGCCGAACACCACCCCAGCTGAATTCTCAATTGGACTTAAGTGACCATTCATCCCATGATCTTCTCATCTAAGAGAAAAGAAGGGCTAGCCATCTCTGGTAGAAGACAATAATAGCCTTTTCAATCATTTTACTCACAAAATCTCATATGCTTTAAAATATTCATTGTGACCAAATAAAACATGCTTGATCATCAGGAGAAAAAGCAAATAGTTATTGGAATCATCAGAGAAAGAATAAATGTTAACTTGTTAAAGAAAACAAAACAAAGCAAAATAAAACTGGAATTAATAAAGGAAAGTAAGATTTACCCTAATCATTCTTAATAATGAAGGGTTTGATCCACTTTGAAGATGCTTTATAATGAAACAAAATACTTGATTTCTATTTGCATGCAGAGTCTTAATATTTTAAGAAAATTTCAGAAAAGCTACTGTGAAAAATAGTTGCAAAATCATAGAACATTTTAAAAAATTAAGTAAATAGCTGATAGAATGAAAAAAAAAAAACTCAAAATGGCCTAAAAAGTCTGAAAAACATAATTACCAAATTTGTCTTATTGGATAAATTCAGACTATTGAATAAAAGATGACATTCTTTTCAGGTTTTCATACAATAGTTTTTTTCAGGTTCACATGGAGTATATAAAGTAGACCTAAATCTAAGAATGGAAAGTCTGAAACTACTAGACAAAACAGAGAAAGCACCTTACAACACTGGTAAGGTAATGAGGCTTTGGAAATGATCAGAACATGTAAGAACAAAAGCAAAAGTTGACAAACAGAGTTATGTCAAATTAAATAGTTCTGTACAACAAAGAATCATTAACATAATGAAAAGAAAGCCTACATAATGGATAAAGTACTTGGCAACTATTGATTGCCAAAGGTCAGGTGTCCAGGATACACCAGGAGCTTCATAAACTTCACAATAACAGCAAGCAAGTGATCTGTGAAAAATGGTAAGTCATCCAAACTGACAAATCTCAAACAAAAAATACAAATGCCCCTTAAATAGGAAAATTGCTCAATATATTAGTCATCAGGGAAGTGTAAATCAAAAGTGCTGTATACTATTATTTAATCTCAAAGTGGCTAGGATTAAAAAAACCTGAAAAATAAACAAATCCCAGTGATAATTTGGAGAAAACTGATATTGGGGATATATATCAGTATGGCCATCATGGAGAGCAATACAGATATTCCTTAGAAATTTTCAGAAAAACTAATGTGAAAAATAAAAACAAAAGCATACAGTCTAAAAATATGTAGCCTAATCCTTGACAAGAAGGGTGATGTAAATGTTTATTTATAGTTGATTACTCCATAGTCATGTATTCCCCATGTTTTGACCATTTATGAGTCTCTGTATTAATCACTGCCCAATATAAAAAATAAGCTTCTCAGATAATGGCTAAGATCTGCCCTGATCTATGGACATAAAAATAAGCATTTATAAGGCACTTTGATACTATGTCCATTTATCAAAATAAATACTAGTAGTAGGTTCTCCTTTATGGCTTATGAACTCCTCAACCATGGGTTCCTAGCCAAGTTTATAGTGCCTGGTATAAATTTTCCCTTAAGGAGTGATTCCTGTATACAATCAGAAAACAATGGGTTATCCCCATAACATTAATGCCACTATTATACCAATGAGCATATTTTGATAGACCTGTCAGTATTGTGACTCACAGAGATGACATCTGGGTAGGGCTGTTCATGACTTTTCACCTCCAGCAGCATTCATAGCATCTGGTGGCATCATGAAAGCTAATCAATAAGGACAAAGCTTCTGGGTCAGTAGAACTCAATTTCTCCATGTCCTTTGACCATAGTGTATGATGTCTTCAGCAATAGGGTATTCCAATCATGTTCTTTAAGGCAACCAAGAGCAGTGACAATAACTTGTAAATCTAAACATTTTAAACAAAACATCAGAAAGTTAAAATCAACACTATATCAAGAGGATAATACAATAGAATCAATAGACTTGATTCCAGAATAGGAAGTTGATTTAACATTAGAGAAAATATATTTCACAGTAATAATAGAAAAAGGAGAAAAAAGAGATCATCTCAAGTGAATAAAATAAGATTCTACATTTATTCATGTTGAACATTGATAGTTTAATAGTAAGGGAACACTTTTGATTTATAATGAATATCTATAAAAGTTTATATATTATATTATAAGCAACAGAAAAGTGTCTCAAACTTCTTTCTTCCTTGCGATCAAGAGTGCATATGCTATAATTCCATTTATACAAGGTACAAAACATGCAAAGTTATCCTATATATGCTTGAATCCAGAATATCAGTTATCCTCTGGATGGAGAGAGTGGATTTGGGTTGGTAATGATCTGTTTCTTAATCTGGTGTGATTATGGGATTATATTTATTTTGTGAATTTACTGATCTGTTTGCTTGAAATACATGTATTATACATCATGAAGGACTTAATTTAATACACAACAGTAGAAATTTTGAAAGCCAACTTGTATTTCAATTCATTGTCACACTGTCATGAGATGATCCTTTGAGGGTCAGTCAATTGTTTCTCCAATGTTGGGTCAGGCAAAGTGAGGTCTGATTGATAGGTATTTTGAGGCCTACTTAAGAGAACCCAAGCTTCCCAGACAACACTCTGAAACCAGACAGGCCTATCATCAGTTTCCCCACTGGTAAGTGAATTTTCCTGGAACCCTTTTGAGGCCACAGATAATGTAATTGCATTTCAGGCAGCTTTGGTTGTACATATAAGCACCTTGAAGCTCTCAAAGGAAAAGCATGTTGGGCCGTGTTACATGTGGGTGTTTACTATGCTGCACTGGCTATGGTGGAGGGAAGGGTAAAAAGGCCAAGTGCCAGGAGGAGAAAGGAGTAATTGCCTGCCATGCCCTCTGATTAAGAAGCATAAGCTGAAAAGAGTTTGCACATCTGCCCTCTAGACCACACTGAAGAGGCCTTCTCATTTTCTTTGTATTTTTGCTTCTGTTCAAGAGCTCTCATGGCTTTGCAAATGCCCAGTGGTGACATGTTTGCCAAGGCCTCCAAGATGCTTTACTTTCTGAGGATAGAAAACTACAGTTTCGAGAGACCAGCCCCCAACTTCCATCCTGCTCTGGAACTCTGACCTGGACCAGAGTTGAGTGCCTGGGGTTGTAGTCAGAGAGGCAACAACCTCTGGGTCCCCCCCACTGGGCACCAGCCATCCCAGGAGGAGCTGCCCAACATGGCCCCAGTTTCCAGCCATTCCTCAGGCCCAGCAGGAAGGCTCCCCTTTTCCAAGCCTGCAGGCAGACCCTGCAGTCTCCACACCCTGCCCCCACACCCATTTGCCTGAGATTCCAGCCACTTCCTGAGACTCAGAGACAAGCCCCCAGCTCCCATCCACCCTGGAACTCCCATCTGGACCAGAGAACACCCATCTGGACAAGATAAGGAGACCCCAGGGACTTCCTGAGACTCAGAGTCCAGCCCCCCAGCAACTATCTGGCCAGCTCTCTCATCTGGACCAGAGCTCCCATCAGACCCAGAGATTCCATCAGGACCAGAGAGAGGCTCCCAAAATCTGTCAGCTCTGTCTGGACCAAGTACACTGATAAGACCAAGAATGAACACACAAGGAGATGGGCAGACATCAAGAAAAAAAGTACATACAACAAAATAAAGAGCAATACAGCATCACCAGAACCTAGCCCTTCTCCAACAGCTAGACCTGAATATCAAGGAATGGAAGAAGAAGAAGAAGAAGAAGAAGAAGAAGAAGAAGAAGAAGAAGAAGAAGAAGAAGAAAACCTTATAAGTAACATCATGAAGAGGCTACAGCCTTATATAGAAGAAATCAAAAATAAAGTGGAGGAACAAACAAAAAATGGGAAGAATGCTATAAAAAACTAGAGGAAAGGACAATTAAAGCAGAAGAAAACAATAAGTCCCTGAAAGAAAATCATGAAAAAGCAAGGGAAACAGTCCAAGACCTGAAGAGGGAAATAGAAAAAAAAATGAAGAAGACACTAGCAGAAGGAATGCTGGAAATAGAAAATCTGAGTAAACAAACAGGAACTTCAGATGCAAGTATAACCAACAGAATGCAAGACATGGAAGAGAGGATCTCTGGTGTTGAAGATACGTTAGAAGAAATAGATTCATCAGTCAAAGACAACACTAAAACCAACAAAGTCATGACTCAAAATGTCCAAGTAATTTGGGACACCATGAAAAGACCAAACCTACAAATAATAGGGATAGAGGAAGGAGAAGAATACAAACTCAAAGGCACAGAGAATATATTTAACAGGATGATAGAAGAAAACTTTCCCAACTTAAAGAAGGAAATGCCTATGAAGATACAAGAAGCCTATAGAACACCAGACTAGACGCCCCCTCCCAAAGTCCCCAAACCACATAATAATTAAACAATTAAACATACAGAATAAAGAAAGAATATTAAGGGCAACAAAGGAAAAAGGCCAAGTGACTTATTAAGTCAAACCCATCAGAATAACACCCGGTTTCTCAATGGAGACTTTGAAAGCCAGAAGGACCTGGACAGATATAATGCAGACACTAAGAGACCATGGATGCCAGCTAGACTAATACACCCAGCAAAACTTTCAATCATCATAGATGGAGTGAACAAGACCTTCCAAGACAAAACCAGATTTAAACAATACTTATCCACAAACCCAGCCCTAAAGAAAGCACTAGAAGGAAAATTCCAACCTAAGGAAGTCAGGTACACCCATGAAAACACAGGCAATAGATAACGCCACAGCAGTAAACCCTAAAGAAGAGAAGTACACAAACACTACCACCAAAAAATAAAGATAACAACAGGAATGAACAGTCACTGGTCATTAATATCCCTTAATATCAATGGACTTAATTCACCTATAAAAAGACACAGACTAACAGAATGGATACAAAAACAGGACCCATCTTTCTGCTGCATACAACAAACACACCTCAAATTCAAAGACTGACACTTCCTAAGAATAAAAGGCAGGGAAAATATTTTCCAATCAAATGGTCTTAAGAAGCAAACTGGTGTAGCCATCCTAATATCCAGCAAAATAAACTTCAAACTAAAATCAATCAAAAGAGATGATGAAAGACATTACATACTCATAGCAGGAAAGGTCCACCAAGATGAAGTCTCAATTCTGAACATGTATGCCCCAAACACAAGGGCACCCAAATATGTAAAAGAAATATTACTAAAGCTTAAATCACATATAAAACCCCACACATTAATAGTGGGAGACCTCAACACCCCACTTTCACCTCTGGAAAGATCGGCCAAATTGAAACTTAACAGAGACATAATGGTCTTAACTGATGTTATGGCTCAAATGGACTTAATTGATATATACAGAACATTCTACCCAAACAAAAAAGAATATACCTTCTTCTCAGCACCCCATGGAACCTTCTCTAAAATCGACCACATACTTGGCCACAAAGCAAATCTCAACAGATACAAAACAATTGGAATAACCTCTTGTGTTCTATTGGACCACCATGGTTTAAAGTTAGATTTCAACAACAACAACAACAACAACAACAACAACAACAACAACAACAAAAAACCCTACAGAAATCCTGCAATCTTATGGAAACTGAATAATGCTCAACTGAATCACCAAAGGGTTAAGCAAGAAATAAAGAAAGAAATTAAAGACTTCCTAGAGATCAATGAAAATGAATACACCACATACCCAAACTTATGGGACACTATGAAAGCAGTGCTAAGGAGAAAATTCATAGCATTAAATGCCCACATAAAGAAGCAGGAGAAATCTCATACTAGTGACTTGACAGCACACCTTAAAGCCCTTGAACAGGAAGAAGCAAAGTCTCCCAGGAGGAACAGATGCCAGGAAATTATCAAATTGAGAGCTGAAATCAATAAAATAGAAATAAAGAGAACAATACAAAGCATTAATGAAACAAAGAGTTGGTTCATTGAGAAGATGAACAAAATAGACAAGCCCTTATCCAAACTAACCAAAAGACAGAGAGGGAGCATCCAAATTAACAAAATCAGAAATGAAAAGGGGGACATAACAACAGACAAAGAGGAAATCCAGATAATCATCAGGTCATACTTCAAAAACCTCTACTCCACAAAACTGGAAAATCTAAAAGAAATGGATAATTTTCTGGATAGGTACCACATACCTAAGTTAAATCAAGACCTGATAAACCATCTAAATAATCCAATAACCCCTAAGGAAATAGAATCAGTCATGAAAAGTCTCCCAACCAAAAAAAGCCCAGGACCAGATGATTTCAGTGCAGAATTCTACCAGATATTCAAAGACTTAATACCAACACCCTTTAAATTGTTCAACACAATAGAAGCAGAAGGTATATTACCAAACTCCTTCTGTGAGGCTATAATTACCCTGATTCCTAAACCAAACAAATATGCAACAAAGAAAGAGAACTCCAGACTCATGAACATTGATGCAAAAATACTCAATAAAATACGGACAAACAGACTCCAAGAACACATCAAAACAATTATCTACCATGATCAAGTAGGCTTCATCCCAGGGATGCAAGGGTGGTTCAACATACGAAAGTCTGTCAATGTAATACACCATATAAACAAACTCAAAAGAAAAAAACCACATGATCATCTCACTAGATGCAGAAAAGTTATTTGACAAAATCCAACACCCCTTCATGATAAAGGTCTTAGAGAGATCAGGAATACAGGGAACATACCTAAACATAATAAAGGCAATCTACAGCAAGCCAACAGCCAACATCAAATTAAATGGAGAGAAACTCAAAGCAATACCACTAAAATCAGGAGCAAGGCAAGGCTGTCCCCTCTCCCCATACTTAATCAATACAGTACTTGAAGTTGTAGCCAGAGCTATAAAACAACATAAGGAGATTAAGGGGATACAAATTGGAAAGGAAGAAGTCAAGCTTTCCCTATTTGCAGATGACATGATAGTATACATGAGTGACCCCAAAAATTCAACCAACGAACTGATACAGCTAATGAACACCTTCAGCAACATAGCATGATACAAGATCAACTCAAAAAAATCAGTAGCCCTCCTATATACAATAGACAAACAGGCTGAGAAGGAAATCAGAGAAACATCACCCTTTACAATAGCCACAAATGATATAAAATACCTTGGGGTTACTCTAACTAAGAATGTGAAGGACCTATATGACAAGAACTTTAAGTCCCTGAAAAAAGAAATTGAAGAAGATCTCAGAAAATGGAAAGATCTCCCATGCTCATGGATAGGCAGGATTAACAGAGTAAAAATGGTGATCTTACCAAAAGCAATCTACAGATTCAACACAATTCCCATCAAATTAACAACACAATTCTTCACAGATCTAGAAAGAATAATATTCAACTTCATATGGAAAAACAAAAATCCCAGGATAGCCAAAAGAATCCTGTACAATAAAACAACCTCTGGAGGCATCATGATCCCCTGTAGCTCTACTATAGAGCTACAGTAATAAAAACAGCTTGGTACTGGCATAAAAACCGACATGTGGACCAATGGAAACAAATTGAAGACCCTGACATTAACCCGCACACCTATGAACATATAATTTTTGACAAAGAAGCCAAAAATGTACAATGGAAAAAAGAAAGCATCTTCAACAAATGGTACTGGCATAACTGGATGTCAATGTATAGAAGGCTGCAAATAGATCCATATCTGTCACCCTGCACAAAACTTAAGTCCAAGTGGATCAAAGACCTCAACATAAATCCAGTTACTCTGAACCTGATAGAAGAGAAAGTAGGAAGTAGTCTTGATCGCATTGGCACCGGTGATTACTTTCTAAATATAACACCAGTAGCACAGACACTGAGAGAAACAATCAATCAATGGGACCTGTTGAAACTGAGAAGCTTTTGTAGAGCAAAGGACATGGTCAACAAGACAAAGCGACAACCTACAGAATGGGAAAAGGTCTTCACCAACCCCATAGCTGACAGAGGGCTGATATCCAGAATATATAAAGAACTCAAGAAATTAGACATCAAAATGCCCAACAGTCCAATTAAGAAATGGGATATAGAACTAAACAGAGAATTCTCCACAGAGGAAGTTCAAATGGCTGAAAGACATTTAAGGAATTGCTCAACATCCCTAATTATCTGGGAAATACAAATCAAAATGACTCTGAGATACCACCTTACACCTGTCAGAATGGCTAAGATCAAAAACACAGAAGACCACTTATACTGGAGAGCATGTGCAGCAAGGGGAACTCTCCTCCACTGCTGGTGGGAATGCAAGCTTGTACAGCCACTTTGGAAATCAATATGATGCTTCCTTAGAAAATTGGGAATACATCTCCCCCAAGACCCAGCTGTAGCACTCTTGAGCATATACCCAAGGAATGCTCAGTCATACCGCAAGAACATTTGCTCAGCTATGTTCATATCAGCATTGTTTGTAATAGCCAGAACCTGGAAACCACCTAGATGCCCTTCAACTGAAGAATGGATAAAGAAAATATGGTACATATACACAATGGAGTACTACTCAGCAGAAAAAAAATGACATCATGTTGTTTGCAGGCAAATGGATGGATCTAGAAAAAATCATCCTGAGTGAGGTAACCCAGACTCAGAATGACAAACATGGTATGTACTCACTCATAGGAGGATACTAGATGTAAAACAAAGATGACTAGACTGCTACACAACTCCAGGGAGGCTACCTAGAAAACAGGAGTCTAGGAAAGACCTAGGGATCACCCAATGACAGAGAAATGGATGAGATCTACATGAACAACCTGGATGACAGTGGGAGTAATGAAGGGCAAGATTTGAGGGAAAGAAAGCTAAGGGGAGCACGAGATCCCAGCTGGATCAAGAACAGAAAAGGAGAACAAGGAATAAAAGACCATGATAAATGAAGACCACATGAGAACAGGAATAGGCAGAGTGCTGGAGAGGTCCCCTGAGGTCCACAGTGAAACATCCTCTGTAGACTGCTGGCAATGGTCGAGAGAAAGCCTGATCTGACCTAGTCTGGTGATCAGATGGCCAAACACCCTAGCAGTCCTGCTGGATCTCTCATCCAATTACTGATGGAAGTGGATGCAGAGATCCTCAGCCAGGCCCCAGGTGGAGCTCCAGGAGTCCAATTGTCGAGAAAGATTAGGGACTATAAGAGTGTGAACTGTTGAGACCAATATTGGAAAAAGTACATGTACAAATAGCCAAACGAAAGGAAGCACATGAATTATGAACCAACAGCTGTGGAGCCCCCAGCTAGATCAAGCCCTCTTGATAAGTGAGACAATTGAATAGCTTGAACTCTTTGGGAGGCACCCAGTCTGTGGGACCAGGATCTGTCCTTAGTTTATGAGCTGGCTGTTTGGAACCTGGGGCTTACACAGGGACACATTGCTCAGCCTGGAAGGAGGGGACTGGACCTGTCTGTACTGAATCCACCAGGTTTAAATGAATCCCCAGGGCAGTCTTGGCCCTGGAGGAGATGGGAATGGAGGGGAGTGGATGTGGGGAAAGTGGTAGTGGGGGTGGGAGGGGGGAGGACAGGGGAACGCATGGCTGATGTGTAAAATTAAAACACAAATATAATAATAATTTAAAAAAAGAAGTAAAAAATGTAAAAAAAAAGAATTATGCATTAATTTAAGTGTAAGAGTTAGTCAGTAATAAGCCTGAGCTAATGGCTGAGCAGTTATAATTAATATAAGCCTCTGAGTGATTATTTTATAAGCAGCTGTGGAATCATGGGTGAGAGAGATTTCTCCTAACTGCAGGGCCAGGTGGGACCAGAGAAAAACTTATGACTACACATGAGAAATTTATACTTGACATTAATAAACTTATGCTTAATAATTTAAATAGGAAAATAAAGTATCTGTTCTTGCCTTCAAAAAAAGAAAAAAAGAAAAAACTACAGTTTCTTTTAGCAGAAGCAGCTGCCTACTTTTCACTCCATTCCTGAAAGGTAATACTATTCCTTCCTTCCTTCCTTCCTTCCTTCCTTCTTTCCTTCCTTCCTTCCTTCCTTCCTTCCTTCCTTCCTTCCTTCCTTCCTTCTCCTCCTCCTCCTCCTCCTCCTCCTTCTCCTTCTTCTCTCTCTCTCTCTCTCTCTCTCTCTCTCTCTCTCTCTCTCTCTCAGAAAGTTCTCTTGGATTCACTCCAATTAATAGGCCTCTTTAGATACTCTCTGATCTCAAAAATCACATAGGAGTGATACTCAGCTTATAAACTCACTGCTTTTACACACACTACACACACACATACACACACACACACACACACACACACACACACACACAAGCTTGTTATCTGGAACCCAGCATTTCCATCATTTTGTGTAGATATAATATTTGTGCAGTACTCAGCTCCTCAGGGTGGTCCCTGGATTCTCTTTATTGTAAGTAGATCCAAAAGTTTTGAATTTGTGATATAATGGAGACTCTTGTCTTTTTGTAGCAGCAGATGTAAGCCTTCAGAGTTCTCTCCTGACTTCACAGACCTCATCTGTCTTTGGAGATAGTGTGGTGTCTCTGATCTGCTCCAAACTCTTCATGACTTCTCGTGATTGGGCTCTGGCTTGACTCTGTAACATCCTTGCTCTTTCTGTTCTTTTCTTTTCCTTATTCTCCAGCTACACTGGCTCTCTTCCGTGTCATCACAGTTTCTGTTTGGGCTCTATGTGTTCTTCCCTTCATCTATATGCTGTCCCTAATATCATCATGTGACCTATTGCTTCTTGTCACCCATGTGTCAAAACAAGCATCAACTCCTAAGAAATATCTTCCTGGGCCCCCCACTCTCCAAAAAGTCTGTGTTTATTTATTTACCTGCTTATTTTTTCTCATTTGTGGCCTATGTTGCCCTCCTTTGCAGCAAGTCTGTAATTGCAGGGATCTTCGATTTTCTTTCCCACACTACAAGCACTGTGCCTGAGATACAGCTATGCAGTAGACAGCTGGATCAGTCTGAATCCTTGGAGAAGAGGAAGCTAGGGTTGGATTAAATATGCAAGGAACGTATCAGGGGGAACACCTATGAAGAATAACAGAGAGGAAGCCAGATCAGTATAGGAGAGCCTGAGGGACTTTAGGAAAGCTTCAGGCTGTGCAAATTCTGAGATGGTCTTGACTAGGCTGATAGAGGGAGTACTTGGAAAATTGTCCACAGAGCTTTTTTAAGTTGGGCCAAAGTGCTCTGGTTCTAGGGCTCAGACCTGCTCATATAGTGACTAAGTAGATGACAGTTCCAATGGCTTACAAATGCTTTCTCGGTTCCTTTCCCGGCATGCTGCAACTCTTAGTTCAGTGCTGGGCACGTATTCTCTAGTTCTAAGACCAACATTTCACCCAGAGGAGACAGACAACTAAGTGAAGCTGCTATGCCTGGAGTGGTAGGGACCATGATGAGCTGGCTCTGGCTGCCCCTATCTAGAGGCGTGACTGCTGTGTAACTACAGCTCGTTACTGCCAGGCAAGAAAGCAGACTCTGCTACCAAACCAAGTGATGCCAGAAATCTGGATTTTTATGTGAAATCTCCTGATTTTTAAGTGTTGGGAACTAATTAAATAGCTTTAAATACTCTGCAGACCAACATCAGTGTGGCCAAGCAAAACATGCCTGCAGGATAATTTGGCCACCAATTTATAGTCTCCATTCTAGACCACTCGATGGGCAAAATTCTAGATCTTTAAAACTCATAGTTGTGTTAAAAGCTTTGCAACAGTTATTCTTGGAAGTCTTCTCAGGACCAGCTGATGACTGGCCATTTATGTCACTCCCCAGTATCCTGGATCCAGAGAGCATGGGAGAGAAGAAGCCATAAATATGTGAGTCACAAAGGTCATGGGACTCAGAAGACGAGGTGAAGTTTCCCCATGAAGCAGAACTTGGCAGGTTTCTCCTGCTAGCTGAGTGAGTAGCTATGTCAGCAAGAGCAAGGCCAGGTGCATCTCCCTCCTGCCCACAGGGAGAACTAACCAGCCTGGGGAGTGAAGAGTGAATTTCAAGGCAAAGGTGATGGCCTAGAGCTAGAAAAGCCCAATTTGTTTGTTTTTAGTGGTAATTCCCAGGATTTTAAGTCTCAAGGGGATAAAAGTAAGAGCAATGAGAAGTTCTCAGTAACTTCAAATTATGGGAGGCTTAAGACAGAAAGCATAAGAACAATATGGAAGTCCTTCCCAGTAAGTTTTAATTTTGATTTTACATACACAGAGTATATGCTTAAATATATCTATGACTCATTGTAAACATGTTAATGAGAGTATAAATGCTTAAAATAGGGATTGGTTTCAATTTCTAATTAGGACTTGCGTCTTCAGGCCTACCTTCCTTCTAGTAACTTGGTGGTTCTCTGCTTGGATTTTTAGAGGTGCCAAGGGTTTCAGTGGCTTTTAACGGAATTAAGAGTATCCAAATGTTTTCTAGTATTTACCACATTATGGAAAGACTAATCCTGGGATTCACATGGTTTTTGCCAACAAAATCATCTCTGGGAACTGATTTATCTTTAGGGTTACAAGTGGCTCCACAGGCACACTCCCTTTTCTGAGAATACATTCTATAAACTTGAGGTTCTAATTTATCAAAGTCTACAATGTGCTTCTGAAACTCTCTGGTCAAGAGTTCTAAAATCTTAAGTTTTTATTGCAGGATGATTACCATCTTCAAAAAGTGTGCATGAGCTGGCTGTTTGGAACCTGGGGCTTATGCCGGGACACTTTGCTCAGCCTGGGAGGAGGGCACTGAACCTGCCTGTACTGAATCTACCAGGTTGAGCTGAATCTCCAGGGGAGTCTTTGCCTTGAAGGAGATGGGAATGGGGGGTGGGCTGGAGGGAAGGCGGGGCCGGGGACAGAAATGGGGAGGACAGGGGAACCCATGGCTGATATGTAAAATTAAATTATAAAATAAAATTTAAAAAAGAACAGAAAATGCAAAATAAACAAATAAGCAAAAAAAGTATGCATACAGTTTTGACGTAGGCTACTATATTTCTGCAGGCCTTATGGATGCTCTATGTTCTTTTACTATTTTATTATTTTTATTAATGTTATTTTAGCTATGTGTTTTTCTGCTTCCATGTGTGGGTGTGTTCACATTAGTACAGGTTCAGAGGTGTTCCCCCTAAAGCTGCAGTAACAGGGAGTTGTGAGCCATCAAATAGGGTGCTAGTCTATAAGAAAAAAAAAAATGTGTGTTTAACCATGAGTCAACTCCATCTCTTAAAGGCTTTATTTGGGCATGGTGTATATTTGTTGTACAAAGAGCTGATTCATAAAGACAATTTAAAGTGTATTTGATCATATCAGCCCTTATTTTCTCCTCTATCTTGGTCTCCTCCTTTCCCGTCTATATTTTGCTTGCTTATATGTGTGTGTGTACATGTGTGTATACATAAAAACTTGACAAAAGTTGTGATATTTGTCTTTCCATATTTCACCTTATTTCACATAATATGAGGTCCCAAGTTTCATCCATTTTCCAGTAAATAGCATAACTTCATTCCTTATAGAGGAATATAGCTCCGTTGTAGGAAAACAACTCAAATATGAAAAGCAGTCTTAAAATTCACACAGAAGCATAAACAACCCAATAACCAAAGCACCCCTGAGCAAAAACAATGCTGGAACTATTGCAAAGCCTGATTTCAAATTGTCACATTCAAACCAAGACTTTCTCAACTCTCAGCCAATGTAGTCCTTGGCATTAAGACAACAGAAAAACATTAAGTGAAGAGAAAAGGAACCAGGAAATGGAGAAGTCACAGTATACATGTTTGCAGATGATATTATCTTAATTGTAAGAAACCCTAATGACCAAACTAATAAGGATACTGAGGAAGAAATAGGGAAAGCAGTCTCATAACAACAGCTTTAAAAAACACTAGGAATAAACATAACCAGATAAGTGGAAGGTCCCTACAAATAAAAAGTTTTAAATGCTAAAGAAACTGAGGAAGACACTAGACTCCACATATTCACATGTTGGTAGAATAGTGTGGAAATGGATAAATTACCAATAGTAATCTACAGATCAAATGCAATCCCCTTCTGTGCTGGTTTGGCTCTTGTCACCCTGACAGAAGCTAAAGTTATCTAAGAAGAGAGAATGCCAATTGGAAAAATGTATGATGATCAATCCACATGAATCTGTTAAATGGGTAACAAAATTTATTAAGATATGAATTGAGGAAATACACTCAGAATTACAGAATGGAATAGATAGTAGAGGTCGTCCACTGAGCTGACTGGGAGTGGATCCACCTTGCAGCCAGGAGCCGGGAGAAGGGGCCTGTGTCCTCCTTATCAGAGGTCAGGCACCGCGGTAGCAAGCACTGCCTCCTTTGGGCTGTAGAGACCAGGGTCAAGGGCAGAGCAAATACCTCTACAAAAATGCTTCCATCAGATTGGTCGACAGGCAAGTCTTTGGAGAACTTTCTTGATTAATGATTTTTCCAGGAGGTTCCAACCCACTGTGGATGGTACCACCTCTAGACAGGTGGTCCCCGAGCTATATAAGAAAATAAGCTGAGTAAGCCATGGAGAGCAAGGCAGTAAGGGGTGTTCCTCTTTAGTTCTGTTTTAGTTCCTACCTCCAGATTTCTGCCTTGAGTTCCAGCTCTGACTTTACTTTATGATAGGCTAAAAGCTATAACGTGAAGTAAACTCTTTCTTCCCAAGTTGCTTTTTAGGATGGTTTTTATCGTAGCATAGAAAGCAAACTTGTACACCATCAAAATTCCAACCACATTCTTCACAGAGATATGAGAATCAGTCTTAAAATTCACCCAGAAGCATAAACAACCCAATAACTGAAGCCCTCTGAGCAAGAACAATGCTGAAGTGTCGCAAAGCCTGATTTCAAATTATACTACAGAGCTGCAGTATTTGGCAGAAAACAGATACGTAGAACAACAGACAGCCAGAGCCACTTGGTTTTTTAAAAAGGTAGAAAACGTACACTGAGAAAAAACAGCCCTTTCAACAAACGGCACTGAGAAAATTATATACCCATAAGTAGAACGATCTTCAATTACTGTTACTCTTTCTTTCTTTTGAAACTCTGACTTGAGCTGATCTGTCACCATCATAACACAGCATCATCCCGTGACCTTCTAGCACAGCGACAAGGTGGGTTTCTCAGTCCTTCCATTCAAATAAGTCCTAGATCTGAGGAGACAGCTCAGTGCTTTCATCAGATCCCCCTTTCTGGTGGAATAAATACAAATGGCATCTGCCCACACTACTTCAACTACTTTCAAATCAAAATAAAAAAAGGCAATGACTGTGTGGGTTGGTTTGAAGAGGGAGGTTTGCTTTGTCATATCACATGGCAGACCTTCTCCCAGAGGTTGCAGTCCCAATTTGCAGGATGAGGCAATGACAGCCTGTGCTACTGATAATCACAGGCTGTCAAAGACCCAGGTTTCCTTCTCACGGCAGGTGTCCACTGACAAGTGAAGTCATATTTTCCATGTTCATACCAGTCTGCTGCCATCAGAAGTCAGTCCTCACCAGCTCAAGTACGTCAGATAATCCCACATGGATATGCATGTCTGTTAGAATCTAGATTCCTGCTTTAAAAAGAGGTCATGGCTCTAAAATTATAGAGTCCAGAAAGCTATCTACAGCCTACCCCCTAAGCTATCCTATAATGTACACCTCAGGCTATCCTATAACCCATACCCCAGGCTATCCTGTAACCCACACCCCAGGCTTTCCTGTAACCCACACCCCAGGCTATCTTGTAGCCCACACCCCAAGCTCTTGTTATCCGTTTATCATTTGACAGGTGTTTAGTGAGAACACACTGTGCCCTAATGCCTACATTTATTCAGTGCCTGTTGAGTTTTCCATTGTCAACCCCAATCTCTTTCCAGTACCAACACACAAAAGACAGAGGAATTTGTTTTCAAATGACCTTGGCAGAAATTGATGTAGTAACTAACTTTTCTACAAGAATCCCCCACTGTTTCACAGTTATTAACTTCTGTGCACTGGAATTGAGAGGCCTGGCAAGTACACCATTTTTTTTTTTTTTTTGAAAAAAGAGTGAATTCTAGCTTAAAAAAAAAAATCCTCTACTCAATCATATCCTCCCGCTTTACTTGCCAAAACTATTAAATCTTTTGATTGAGACATCAGTTGACCTTTAAAAACTCTCAAAGAGTAATTGTTCACTTCTCCAAATATGTCTTGAAGCTTTGTTTGCCATCCATGTTCTACCACAGGTAGTATGTTTTTAAAATCCTTTTCCAAATGCAGTGTGACCTGCCTCCACTGGGCTATCCGCACACTACCTGCTAGCTGACATCTGCTTGCTGCCCTGCAGCTGCCTTGGCTGTAACAGCGAGTTCAACGTGACACGTGATCATCGTGCTTGCTATTCACTGCCGTCTGCAGTCGTCATCATTTAAGACGTGCTGTCTCCCTAGATCTCTTTGAATGTTTCTGTGACATGAAAAGAAATGACTGCAAAATAAAATGGCTCAAGTGTTGTGGCTGGTTGTGGTTTAAAGTGAAACATCTGGGCTCATTCAAATCACCCTCCTTCTCATATGACTTGGTTAGCCACGACTGAAAGGCAAGAGGTCTGGCCAGGTGGCTTTTCCCAGGAGTTCCCAGGGAAGGAGTTCTCCTTCACCAGGGATTGTGCTTCTAGCTCTTTAAGGGTTTTAGAACGATATGGCAGAAATTTTTGTAAACCCTGTCTTGTCCTGAAACAGCCAGAAAAAAATTTTCGGAACTTCTGTTAGCAGGGTGTGCAGAGGCAGGCCACCCAGGGCCAGAGGAACACTGTGGGAAAGTGAAGAATCCAACAGAAGACCAGGCCACCATCTTTGAAACTGAGCAAGGGAAATAGCTCTCATCCTGGCTGAGGCCAGAAGTTGTGATAATTAGAGGTCACTCCTGCAAAGAAACTGTTCCTACACAACTCAGCTTGAAGATCACCTCCTTGAAAAGACTTTCTCCACTACCAAACAAAACCAGATCCCTTTCCCTGGTGCTTGGGTTCATGCCGCCCAACCACTATCTCCACACAATGCTGGGACACTGAGATTCTCTAGTGATTTATTATTGGTATTACACTCCATAACTGAAAGTATATTTCACAATAATCGGCGATCTATTCCCTGCTCCAATTTAGTTACTAAATCACTCTACAGAACAAGCACAGCTTCAGTCTATGAAGCCCAGAGCAAAGTGAAAATGTGAGCTGCTGTGGGCCCAAACACATAAGATATCCTTTATTGAATAGTTTTTTTCTCCCAAATGCTGAGTTCATTGTTTGCTATCTGTTGTCATTATGAATTTTCATACTAAGACTTTAAATGGTTATTAAGGAGTTTAACATTTTTTATATGGTTTGAGGAATTGAATCCATGACCTCGTACATATTATTAGCAAGTGCCCTACCACTGAGGGACATCTAAATTCTATGCTTTGTCTTTAGATTATAAGATATCAGCTTTCCTTGTACATATAAGAGTATACAACCTGCATTCAAAACTCCAACATCATATAATCCATATTTTGTTGTCCATGTCCACACATGCATTTCATTCTTAGCATCACCATGGAAAAAGTTGCATGCAGTTCTCTCCCCTTTCTGCATTTTAAGAGACTTTAAATGACTTACCAATAAGAGGAAATGCAATAAAAAAGAAAGAATATAAAATGTTCCCTTTTTTGGTTTTTTTGTTTGTTTGTTTGTTTTATGTTTTTTTGAGGCAAGGTTTCTCTGTTTAGTTTTAGTGCCTGTCCTGAACCTCCCTCTGTAGCTCAGGCTGGCCTCGAACTCACAGAGATCCATCTGGCTCTACCTCCCGAGTGCTGGGTGATAGATTATTTTGTTGCTGGAGTCTGAGACCAGAGACTTGGCTCTAGGGAATCCTAGAAGGACAGGTCCAGCCACTCACCCTCAAGCCAATGTGGTAAACATGCATGGCCATGTTGGGAAGGAAAGCAGCCTAGTACCTCAGCTTTATATTTACATAATGAAGTGCCAAGACTCCACATAAGAGCAAATGCTAGGGCAAAGAAATATGTGTGGTCACTCAGCCTTAGTCAAAATGTGGTCTGGGTGACCATCATTGTAGGTGTGATCACTGGAGGTCTTGCCCAGGAAGTGTTCATTACATGGAAGAAAGTTTTAGTTCACATCATAAAATGTTTGTCTCGATGCTCCTGGAACTTGAAAGAAGCTGAGGAGAAAATAATCAAAGGAAGAACAGGTTAGGGAGAGAATAAAGTCATTAAAGACAAGGCTAGTGCATCTTCAAGCTCTAAGAAGCCAGAAACTCACCTCCTCCTCACCTTTCTCAGGAGTGGCCCCAACACCATCGCTCTGTGTTTGCTTTGAGTATCACTGGTTGCCCATGGCTTGTGGATCACCACATTTGTGTTCCTGGAATACCGTGAAAATGCTGTGTGTGAATGGAATAAGGAAGAACTGTGGATATTGTGGCTTACTTATATTACCTTATTACACTGGACCTGATTACAAAGGACAAGATGATTGAAAGTATTCAGAACTGCATGATGACAGTGCATCAGACCAAGTGTGGACCACTTAGTCGCTCAGGTCTGATGCACTGAAGCCAGCCCTGATCCAAGTTCAAGTGTAACAGAACACACAGAGCACAGGGAGAAAGTGCACATCTTCCTACCAAATGGAAAATAGGCGAACCGTTCAGAGTTGTGTGTCAGGGAACTGAGGTGCAAAACTATTGTCCTCACAACCCAGAAAGAGAGGAGAAAATGTGGGCTTGGCCCTTGCTCCAGATCATCAACCTTTCCTCCTCAGAGTCAATGAAATGTAAACCTCCTTACAATACTCTGCTGCTTCAGCAACATCAGAATCTTGCAGCTGCCTGAAAAAGAAATTTGTGTCCTAGACCACCCATGATCCTCTCTGATATATCTAGCTACAAAATGTTCTGGATATGCCATGATTTACACACCACTATGATTTTGCTCATCAGAACTGTTCTGGGACTGTCTGTGTTCTATTTTCTAATAAAGCAACTTCTTTTTCTTTTTTAAGCCCAGCCATCAGCTCCTACTTAAGGTGGTCACTCAGATGTCATTGGATTAAAAACCAAGTTGAAGTTTTGTGTGGGACTGGCGGGTGAGAGAGATTTGTCCTGACTGGGCCAGGCAGGAAAACTCGTAACTACAAATGGCGTCCAACGTGTTGGCAAGAGTTTCCACCTAAAACCTGAGATAAAAGATTCTAAAACAGAGCTAAAAACAGCTTCCTAGTTCTCTTTCTTAAGTTAGCAGCAGCCTGCCCATTTGAGCTACTATGGGGGGTTTCTGGCGTGTGCGTCTGACCTGCAGTGTGGCGGGAATGAGGAGTCTACAAGCGGCACTTTACTCTGCTGCATGGTGGATTTAGTCTTTGCTAGGTAAAACAAAACAAAACAAAAACAAAAACAAAAAAAGATTTCTGGGCTATGCGCTGCTTTGATAGAACTGCTTCTGATAGTTGATGGTACACATGGCTCCAGACACAGAGCTGGTGGTAAACTGAACCACCACCATGTTGGGAAGCTGAGGTGGGCGGAGCCAGCAGCCACAGAGGTGTTTCAATCTTACAAAGATGGATATTACACAGAGAATCTGGTTTGTCTTGTCTTTGGGACTTTTAACTGCAGAAAAAGATTTGATCGTAAAAGCTGTTGAGTTAAACAAATATGTAAATTTTAAAGGCACCTTGACTTCAAAATTTGGATATAAAGATATGTTGCTTTGGAAAAGAGTCTCTGCTTTTGTTTCCACAGAAAGCCAGAGGCTGTGGATTTGTTCCAGATTAAGATACATCAGGTTTGATCAGCCAAGACCACCTGAAAGGTCTCTGATGACACCATGGCCCCGATGATCCGACATCCAGAATGGTTTCAAGGCAACTGGCTCAGAGGTTCACCCTAATAGACTACTCCATAATCCTAAAATTTTCTTTGTGTCCCCATAAGATACAGTGCTCCCTCCAGCAGGAAGTAGTAAGAAAAACTACGCCCACATTCCCAAAAAAATTCAAGCTGGCTTTGGAGATGGAATTGGCTCACTCCTTCTCTAAACCCAGACATATTGCCCAAAGAAAAGGTTAAGAGATTCTTGTGTCCCAAATCAGAAGAGCCCTCTGGTGTGGGACAGAGAAAAACCAATATTTTTCTTTAAAGCAGTTTGATTATAAATGAGATCTCTTTCTAAAGAAGGAAAGGGGATATGATACAGATATAATAGGATGAAAGGGTAGATTAAGGAACTTCTAAAGAGCAACAACTTGTTTAAAATGTTTTACATTGGTATAGATTTTAGTCTATTGATACAAACTTAAAGTTAATTTTGTTATACTGTGTGTGTATTTCTAATCGTGTTTAAGGTATTATGTTTGTATAGCTCATTTTGAATTGAAATGGATAATTAAAAATAGATTAATAATTAGTCATCTATGATAATCATACTCGTAGCCATGTTAGTTAAGACTTCTAGATATACATAGACATATTTCAGATAGATAGGTAATCTTCAAATACTTCAAAGACCTACAGAATATGGCATTTAAAATACTTTTAAAATTTAGACTTTCTGGACAGTGAGACATGTCTGCTCCTGGCAGCACTGTTTTACTTCAGAGAGGAGGCATTGAAGATACTTCATATGGAGTTTATCTTCACCTTGACAAAAATAGCCATTTGGACAAGAAACTGTTCTTGCCTGGACTGCTTGACCGACTGGACATGCAGGACCCATAGAAAGGTGACCACTGAACTTTGCTTGACAAAATGGTCCTTCAGGTTCCTGCTTTGCAGAGGAAACTGCCAGACATTCTACAAGACACTGAGAGAAGTGACCGAGAGATTCTAGCCCTGTGGACTGAAGACAAATGCCCCAACTTTACAAAGGAACATTAGGTGACTGTCCAGGCTGCCAGCTGTCTCTGTCTACCCTGCAAGACTCCCGAAAGTTGCTTGCATCCTTCTCCTGGTTCTCAGGTAATATCATATCCTTCTGAGGTCTTTGATGTGGTTGAAGACTAGATAGTTATAATTTCCTCAGTTATGACAAAAGATAAGTTGGATAGAAAACCTTAGACTCACAAATATAAGATAGATATGATATCTTCTTTAATATTGTAACTGTAATTCTTGCTTGATAATTGTTTTGTTATATGTAATTGTACTATGTAAAAGTTAAAACCTTCCTTAAAAAAAAGAAAAGGGGAAGTACTGTGGATATGGCTCTGTGTAAATAAAGTTCTGATTGGCCAGTGGCCAGGCAGGAAGTATAGGCGGGACAAGAGGGTAGAGAATTCTGGGAAGTAGAAGGCTGGGGAGACACCGCAAGACACCGCCATGAGAAGCAACGTGTCAAGACACTGGTAAGCCACAAGCCATGTGGCAAAGTATAGATTAACAGAAATGGGTTAATTTAAGATAGAAAAAGTAGATAACAAGAAGCCTGCCACAGCCATACAGTTTGTAAACAATGTAAGTTTCTGTGTGCTTTCTTGGTTGGGTCTGAGCGAGTGTGGGACTGGTGGGTGAGAGAGATTTGTCCTGACTGGGCCAGGCAGGAAAATTCTAACTACAGTTTTGCTCTGAAATCCACACAAGGACAGGGTGAATCCATGTCCTCCTTTTACTTCTTATTTAACACTTGGCCCTTGGCAAGAGAGTTTCTTGTTGACTTACCAAATTTCCATATGAGGTTAGGGTTGGGGGGATGTTGCGCCAGGGTTGTTTTTAGAATACCTCTGTTACAAGTTAACCACCACAGTTTAGTCCTTCCTCCTTTGTTCAAAAATGCTTCTGCAAGGAAAGCTGTCTTTCTGACTGTCTTATTCAAGGCAATGGCAGTAGAAAGGGTACAAACAATCAAGAAAAGGATATTAAATGGACTTGGAAGTAAGCCACTCAAAGGATCATCTGGGCTCAGCTGTGCCTAGAGTACTTTGGGAACAAGCTATTTATGAAGTTAGAGACAAAGGATTACTGCCTATGACACCCACATTCATTCTTGAAAACTATGACTCAGCTTAAAGTTGTGCACATGCACAGAAGCAGGGATCTGAGGGGGAGGAAATCTCCATCAATTGCAGATGTCATTCACAGAGGCCTGAAGACAGTCTTCGGAGCAGTCTGAGTTGTATGCTCTACGTTCTACAGGGAAATAATCTGAGGTGTTTAATATTTTCACCAAACATGGTGGTCTACTGACCATGACATGAGATTTTGAAGGGGCCTCTCCCAGTGGAGCATTGTTTATTATTTACTTCTCATCTCAAGTGAGAATTGCTATAGAAATGAATCCCACTTCCATGGAGAACACAGATCTTTTAAAACAGTTTTTGAAATACAACAAACAGATAATGTCTTCATGAATGAATAACTTACTTATTAGAACACATTTCCCTTATTTCCAAGACTTGGCCATGAGTGGAGCATAGTAGATTAGTGAGAAATACAGAGGCTCAAGTGAAAAAGACAAGAGATGAAAATCCTGCAGGAAACAGAAGCCCTGGTATTTCCTCATTATCTCTTCTCATTCTTTGTCTCACTATTCACACATGAAGTGATTTCCTCCTAAACAAGTGGGAGAATTGGTCCTCTGTGCTCTAGTCCAATGTGAATATGGAAGCTAACATCCAGACTGGGAGCCAGCTTAACAACTGGGTCATTTTCTTTAGCCCTGGGCATGCACTTCCCATCATACTACTCTGTGTCTGACTATATGATTTCATGTCAAATGATAATTAAGCCTTTTATTGTTCTCCCCAAACTTGAGCACCAGCTATATGTAGGTGTGCCAATAGCAGAAGTCATGTGAAACCCACTAAATAGGTACATGACATGTGTATCCTAAGGAGAGGCCATTCCTCACAATGCCTTCGCAACGTGTTTTAACTTCACTGCTTTAAAAATTGGTAAGGGGAAAAAAAGGAAAAGAAAATACTTGGCTGAAGGCAAGAATGCTTTTCGGAAGGGAAACTCTTTTCCCAGGGTGCACTGTGCAGACAAAACTTACTGCATCCTTCTGGAAATGTGTCTGGAACCAACTTCCAAGATGATTAATAGAGCAAGTATTTCTCACAAGGGTCTGACCTTTGAGAGCGCAGGCAGACAAAAGGCACAAATAGCCAGAGATGGATAAAGAGAACAGCCTCACAGGATACCCAAGCCCACATACTGACTCCTCATCAGGACGTAGGGAGTGCATACTACCCCACCCCTCAGGGAAAGCTGCCAAGAACCAGAAGACCTCTGAAAAGCTTCTTGTCACTGTAAAACTCTGCTTGAGGAAGAGTTCCTTTCAAGTGATGGAAATAATTCTTGGTAACTGAAGAAGCAAAGATGATTTTAAAAAGTTAACCAGAATATTCTTTCACTAAGCCATGGGCTTCAAGTTTAGAAAGAAATTCTTAAATGCAATGTTTTTCACTGGAGAAGAAGGTACATATTACAGGCAGTGTTTTAAATTGTTAAAACAGATGTATATGTGAGCATTCCTGCTCCCATTTCAAAGACAGGCAGTTGGAGCATGATGAGTTTGGTGAGGTCACACAGGTAGAAAACACTTGTAATGCTGAAATTCAGGCCCAGAAGGCATCACTGCAAACTTAATCCTGTTTCACTGTCTCAAGGATTCTAATGCTGAGAGAAGATTTAAAGAGGTGTTGTTGGGAATTATCTACCTCAAAATGAAGGCATGCTTCTGGGTTCACCAGTCTGGCATGGTGAGGACCTCTGCTAAATTGCAAAGTATAGGCAGTGATGAATTTCACCGTACTAGATGCTTTATAACCAGCTTCCATTCCTAGCCATTGGTGTATAATAATTTCCATGCATTTGACTTATTATTGATGAATGAGTTATTTATTTTTATTTTATGTGCATTGGTATTTTTCCTGCATGTATGTCTGTAGGAGGGTGTTGGATTTCCTGGGACTAAAGTTACAAAGAGTTATGAACTGCCATGTGGGTGCTGAGAATTGAACCCAGGACCTCTGGAAGAGCAGTTGGTGCTATTAACCTCTGAGCCATCTTGCCAGCCCTGGTTTGAGTTATTGAATAAGTAGTCTATACCATGAGTTATACTAGATAATTGGTATGAAGTGGTTGGTTGTCTCAGCTTTGGTATCCTAAAACTGAGGCTGTGACTAAAGCTTATATGTGGTAGTTTACTTGGAAAGTAACTTTAAATAGAAGTAGAGGGTTAGAGAAAGTCGACCAAAAAGGGAAAATGGGAAGCCAATATGAAAATAAATGACAGATCTGGTACCTAATCTTATAAGCACCTTTGGTGGGTCTCCAGGCAGGAAGCAGAGGTGTGCAGTAGAGGCTTTGGGTAATTATTGCCAATGGAGAGCAATAAGAAGCCTTGTGGATCTTCTTTAGAGCCATGAGAGGAGGCTGAGAAGTTGTGATATAGTGAGCCAGATCACTGGTATAGCACATTAAGTGGGGATTTGAAAGGAAAAATCAATAGTTAATTGGAGAAATACTTATTGAATACATTATTAGGCTTAATAATTCAGATTTTGAGAGATCATAGAGGAAAAATGCAGGTGCCAGGAGAGAGGGAGACAGACAGGCTTCCCTTAAGTTGGGATGGTGAGGTAGGCTTCTCCAGGAGGATAAATTTAGTCTGAGATTCACAGACCAAGAAAGGAATGACCAGGGGAGAGAGAAAAGTATGGGAAGGTCTGTAAAGAGAATGCAATGCTTTGAATAATGGAGTTAGAGTAACTTACACAGACAGAAAGAAGTCCAGCATGATCTAGCAGAGTGAGGGGGTGGGGAGAGGAGGGAGGGGTTCCTGGAGAGGCAGGCAGCCGCTTTGGAATTCACTGTGGGCAGGGGATGAAAAGCCAGTAAAGGTGTTTTAATAGTGAAAGTTCCCCCCCCCCCCCGCGCCCCTCTCTCTCAAAGGGAGTTTGTGCTGTGCAATAAGAAAAACAAGCAAGCTCTTCTTAAGTTAGTGGTAGGCAGGGGAAGGAATTAGTATTGCTGACTTAGACTAGGGTATGACACTGAGAAAAAAAGAAAAGTAGGCAGGTTATAGAATCATTTTTATCTCCAAAGATTATTGTGGTAGATAAGATATTAGGCTGGCGAAGAAGGAAATTAAGGGTGAATCCCAATTTATTCATTTTCTTAGCAAATATATATTGACCATTTAATATATACATCAGCTGAAAATGTAGGAATCTAAATGTTGGTAAACTGCCCTAACCTTTGAATGACAGAAGACAGAGAAATAAACAAATGGTTCTGGTCGATCCATGATGTATTCCTATGTCATTAAAAGCTAACACAATCAAGTTATTTCCACCTGTCTGGATGACCAGAAATACATTGTACTAGAAGATTACTTCCCCATTACCCAAAATTCCCAATAGGAATCAACTGCCAGGTGTTCATTTGTTCTTCACTGGTTAGTAATTTATCCAGAGATATGGGGTCTTAGGTTTCTAGTAGTCCCTCCTAGCAATGGAAGCACTACATGGATCAGAGTCATTCAGGGTTAGTAAAGAAGTGCCTCTGAGTTTGGTTCCAACTTTTGATGTTAGAAGAGAGGGCTAATTCAAAAATGCTGTCCTCTGACCTCTGTGTGAACACCTTCTCTCTCTCTCTCTCTCTCTCTCTCTCTCTCTCTCTCTCTCTCTCTCTCTCACACACACACACACACACACACACACACACACACACATCACACATCACACATCACACATCACACATCACAGGGGGAGAGAGGCAGAGACAGAGAGACAGAGACACACACAGAGACAGAGAGAGACAGACAGAAAGAGACAGAGAGATGAAGTGTTCTCGACATAAAGCACTGATTCCTCTTTTGCATTTGGTTAAAGTTCAAAGCCTTGCATCCTACCAACAGTACTGATTCTGGTGGTGTTCTCACCATTATTGTGTAGTTTTTTCAGTCCCTACTGTGAGGATGAACTTGACAAAGTCAAGGGACTTCCCTGGAGCTTGTTAGATTATTTCAGTCTCTGTGTCTCTGACCACTTCCTTGTAGGTAGCTCCATCTGCCAAAGAACACACACTTTGTGCATTGCCAGGAGTATCATCCAGCACCCTCCAAGGCAGGCGCTCCAGGTTAAAATCAGAAAGAGTAAGACAAGTATTGCTCAGAACCCTTAAGGCCAGAGAAACACTGCAATGTGCAGACGTCCAGAGGCTGAGAGCCTGAGGGTCTCTGCTCTCTCATGCTGACTTGGAGGCCAGAGGAAACTGTCTGGATGACTTTTCCCCTGACAAGAATAACATTGTGTTGAGCTGGTGACAGTGGCAACACTAAGTGAATGTGGAATTCTGGATGCTGCCTTTCCTTCGGAGTTATCATCACAGCTGCCTTCCGTTCAGCATCCAAAACTCAGCCATTCCTCTTCATGTCTTCCAAATTGTTTAAAAATTTTAATGACAATCAAAGTTGATGTAAGCCTGGAATTAATTTTTCTTTTGAATTCAAGGAAGGTAACTTTGCTAGTTCTTAAATGTACTTTTACAGTTGCGCTGGTTTATTCGCTTGCTGATGTCTTGAAAGATGAGCTAGTAGTTGCATTGCTCAGGGCTGACGGTTAGTGTAGCTTACGTTCCTGCCAGAAACTCCCACAGAACTCAGTGGGTCACCCCGGAAAGGAAGTTATACAAATGGTAGGCTAGTAGGGGCTTGTTAGGAAGAGAGAGGGGAATGAGAGAGTTTACTAGAGGGCAAAATGCCTAACATTTATCATATGCAGATATGAAATTGTATGAAAGTATTTTTAATTAACGTTCTGGGGAGAAAAGGGGAAAAAAGAAATGGGGAAAAGCAGAGAACAGTCACAATCTTTCCCCCACCACCCGTGCTCACTCTCCATCCCACTGGCTTGATCTCCACCCATTCAGAGTGCCTCATTCCCCAAGGGCAGAATTTGGTCAGAGGTGAGCGGGGTCATCTTGTAAGGCCCACTGGAGACTCCAGGGAGGGCAGGATAAAACCACCAGGCGTTCTTGTGTTTACTGTCTCAGTCTGTGTGACAGGTAGAGGCTTGAAAATGTCAATGGTAAAATGAGAATGGAGAGAAAAGAGGAAAGGAGGAGAGGTAAGAGGACATGAGTGGAGAGGAGGTGAGGGGAAAGAGGACCATGGAGAGGGAGGAGAGGGTAGAGAGCAGATCTGAAGGCAGGAGATGAATCCCTGAATGTAAGATTTCCGGAAGAGAACAATTAGTTATGAGTCTAACGAAGCCATACTTCTTGTATTTGTCCTATTGTTTTTTCTTCTGAGATCCAGTACCCCAATAACAAGCAGTTGAGGGAAGAAGAGGCTTATTTGACTCATATCCGGGTTATAGCCCAACACTGCAGAGTCAGAGTAGCAGGAACCCAAAGCAGTTTGTCATATCACACCTAGAGCCAATAACAGGAAAAACTAATGTGTACTCATTTGCATGCTTGAGCTCATTTGCATGCTCGTGCTCAGCTGGGTTCTCTGCTCTCACACTGTGAAGGACCCTGTACCTAGGGAATAGCACCACACATACTAGAGAGGTTAGTTTCCTCACATCATCCCTGGGCCAAGCCAACACACTATACACAACCCCTCCCTGAGACTCCCCTCTCAGGTAATTCTTGGTTGTGTCAAATTGACATTACAATTTACCATCACATATTCATACATGGGAACTGAAGCATCTGGATAAGTACATAGTGTCTTTAGCTACTTCATTTTGACAAGAATACAGCCTACTCTAGGTCCCTGTGTTCTGAAACCTTTGCATGTATACACACTAGAATCAAGTTTGAGGCACACACAAGGAAATCTTCATGATTAAGTGTCAAGCATATTATAGTATATAATTGGTGTTTTATGAAATATATATCAAAATAGCTATATAACAAGTAGACTAGAAAAACATGCTCCAATTTAAAAATAGTATGCCACAGATAGGATTAAAACTAACTTTAGGTTTGCTTTTCTTTGTGTTTTTTGTTTGTTTTTGTTTGTTTCCTAGTCTTCTACAGTTCAAATGAACCGCCATATAATCTAAATAATTTATTAATGAAAATCTACAAACTTACAGTTTTGGGTTAATGAGACACCTTCATGTAACCAGCCCACAGTCCCTCAGAATGTTTCAAGTGTTATGTCTAAAGGCATCTAAAACAGAAGTCTTCAGCTGTTTATGTGTTTCTCACTGTGTTTACTTACCCTCTCAGCAAGTGGCTCTAGCCACATGTCAGTTCCTTTTCTACTGCTGTGGTAAAACACCATGACCAAGGCAACAACTTATAGAAGGAAGGGTTTGATTTGGACTTATGGTTCCAGAGGGTGAGAGTCCATCACTCTCATGTGATGGAAACATGCAGCAAGCAACAGGCATGGCAGTGGGAACAGCAACTGAGAACTCAGATCTTAAACTCTAAACAGGAAACAGAGGTAGAAAACTTGATATAGCATGAAACTTTTGAAACCTCAAACCCGACCCCAGTGACTTACTTCCTCCAGCAAGGCCTCACCTCCTAAACTTTTCCCAAACATGTCTACCAACCAGGGACCAAGCATTCAAATACTTGAGAATATGGGAGACATCTCATTTAAACCAACACAAGCCCTGTGGTACTTTTAGTTTAAATTAGTAACAGAGGATTACTACAATTGTTAAGATAAGTGACAGGATGGTGTGCCTTCTTGGTAGGGCACAGGAGTCATCTGAGGACATTTATTCTTTGTTTCTGCTGGTGAAAAGGCCAAATGTCTGATTTTTAAGTAAACAATACCAAGTTTCCATATACAGAGAGCAAGTCAAACAGGTGCTCTGGGCATGGAAGCTTGTTCCTAAAAATTCAGTTACTGAACCATACAGTTCATGGTAAAGTAAACAGAGTTGGAAGGAAAGGGTCAAAGAATATTCTAATTATTCTCGTTGGAGCAGCCAGGGCTGGATGAGGTTTCCTGGATCAGTGAGTCAAGTAGAAATGACAAATGAACATACATTGGCCACTTCCTCTGCTCAAAGATTTGGTGGAAACTGTTGCAACCTCTCCGAGGGCACTGTCATTGGTCTGGCAGAGAGTCTCCCTTTGTAAAGAGCTGACAGTCACACAAGGTCTGGCACTCAAAATACAAGCTGAAGGAAAACAGCAATGATGATTTGGCCTTGCTCTCGCCCAGCCTTGGCTGCAGAGTTTGCTGCTTAACAGGAGGCTCATGAGTTTCTACGGTGTGTTGGGTGGAAACGGTCTATGCCTGGTGAATTTCACAAACAGATGGGTATGCACTTATTTCCAAGCATGCGATTCAACCACTTGGACCCAGCAGTAACTGCCACCCATTTCAAAGGAGCTGGTGTAATGCGGTCCTTCTATCTGAGCTCAGATCTATTACGAAAATCAAGCTGCATGTTTTTCCAGGTGCTACCATCTTGGAAACAAGGCACAAGGGAACCAAAAAATGTGCTTCAGAACCTAATGTGAAAGCCTCCAATTAGGCTTTTATTCTTAAATCCAGTTATTGCGAGCTGTTTTGGCTAAAGTACCCAGATCTACTTAAATGTTTTCCAATCCCATATATGGTGCTTTTGCTACTGAAGAGTTATTTTGAAAATGTTTGAAAATGCCAGCAAACTGATGTATATTTGACATTGTAGTCTACTTTCTTCTTTTCCCCCATCCAAATGTGAACTTAGGCAATGCCTGCTGATTGTCAGGAAAACGAGAACAGCAGAATGACTACATAGCACATAGCCCCACTGTCAGAAGATCTCTGAAACCAGACCAGGAAAAACAGCACCATGGAATTAAATGCCATTCAGGGACTTTGAATCCCTGTCTATCTGTCTCTTTATGACATTTTGTATTTCAGCCCAGTCCTATTCCATCCTCAGCCCCAAAGCAACGTGAAAAGCAAAGAACAATTTTCCGACTGAACACTGTTATTCTGAATTATATTTCTTAAGCTTTTTGCCCAAGTTAGTCATATGTCTAAAAATGCATAGAGCATCCTCTTAGGCAAGAGTGTGACTCAAACCCTCACGAAAATACTTGCAAAAGGACTTTGGCATGCTCTGTCTTTGAGTGGAGTTGATCCTGGACCAAATAGTGGGAGAATCTTTCTTAAACAGAGATGTTGCTCCTAAGATCCAGCTTAGTGTATCTGTAGGGTGAGGCAGCTCACTGGGCACCACATAAAATGTTCTGTTTCTGGGGAAAATTGAGCAGACACTGAAGGAGTAAGCCAGCCTTGCTGCCAAGTGTCTCCTCCTTGTCTTCTATGGTAAATTTGGAATCTGCCCTTATCTTTTGTACCTCACCTCACTTGTCTTCAGTGGAATCTGACTGTGTTCTCTGCATGCAATCATGTGTTATTTAATCTCCCAGACTTTAATTCAGTCTCTTGATTATAAATCTGGCCATTTCCATAACATTATAAACATTCCAGATTGTTCAGCACCTCCACCCCCTAATGTCATGATCCATCGTGATATCCAATGGCTTTCTGAAATGTCTTTGTTTCTCTTATTTTCTTGCCTATTCTTTCCATATTACTAAGACAAATTATCTATACCAAGTAAACAGATCCTCTATGGACTTACTGGGAAAGGATGGGCTGGATCTTTAAAACATGATTATCAAGTGCTGCAAAAGTTTGTAAGTTGGTAGCACAGACATCAAGAACCATTGTGGCATCCTCCATGGCTCCAAGGCTCAGGGTACATAACGGGGGAGTGGGCAGAAAGATTTCAAAAACCAGAGGGCCATGAAGTCTGTTGCAAGATTGTGTCTTCAAGAAATGACAAAGGAGCTTCAGCCATAATACCTCAATGATATGGCGGTGTAAACAAGACCCGAATAATAACAATACCAATAGACATCCTACCATAGAAGACAAAAAATTCTTGGGGTCCCACTCCCAGATCCAGAGCTAGCTACAGGCACTTAATGGCTTCTGAGAGAGGGAGGATTAGTCTTAGCCAGGGATGAGTACTTTAATTGGTATCCAATTTCAAGTGGTCAGCCCTGAAATCACATACATACAAGCAACACTAAACAGACTCAGGAGGTTGTACTTACATATTTATGTATATATGTAACAATAATAATTAGAGAAAAAGAAGCCATGAGTTGAGAGGGAGCAAGCAGTAAGACATGGGAGAAACTGGAGAGAGGAGTAATTGATGTACCTATATTTATTTATTATTAAAGATTTCATGGAATTTTATTTTTCTAAAACTGACATAAGCAAAGATTTTTGTTTGTTTTATTTTTTCATTATTAAGAATTTTTCTATTCATTTTACATACCAACCACAGATCCCCTCCCTTTCCTCCTCCCACTCTCCAGCTTCCCCCCCCATTACATCCCCCATTCCCTCCTCCTCCAAGGCAAGGCCTCCCATGGGGAGTCAGCGGAGCCTGATACACTCAGTTGAGGCAAGTCCAAGCCCCTCCCCCTGCACCAAGGCTGTGTAAGTTGTCCCACCATAGGCACTGGGCTCCAAAAAGCCAGCTCATGCCCAAGGAATGGATCCTGATCCCACTGCCAGGGGCTCCTTAAGCAGATCAAGCTACATAACTGTCTTGCCTATGCAAAGGGCCTAGTCCAGTCCCATTGATGCCCCTTGCTTATAGAATCCTTCTTCTCTCTCTTTGACTAGATTCCTAGAGCTCAGCCTGGTGCTTGGCTGTGGATCTCTGCATCTGCTTCCATCAGTTACTGGATGAAGGTAGTTACTGGATGATGACAGTTAGGGTATTCACTAATCTGGTTACCGGAGTAGGCTAGTTCCAGGCATCCTCTCCATTATTGTTAGTAGTCTAAGGTATTTATTTTTTAAAACTGCAAAAATTAAAAAAATAAAACACTGTGGCTAGCAACTGTCACTATAGAAAGACAAAAATTAATCTGATAGTACCTCTGAGTAGCTATTTAAATAGTATATTTTTTGCAAAAATATTTAAAATTGACTTCTACTATGCAATGAGTCTCTAGAAATAGGTTATCAATTGAGAATGTACAAACAGTTAAAAAATGGAAGAAAAATAGCCATTTGGTGATACTTAATATATTGATCTATAATATAGCTACATACACAAACACATGTGAGGAGAAGTGAGATTCAGATGGGTCTGGAATATTCATCCTGCTCTTCCCAAATGTCAATTTGCTTTTACAAGAGTCACATGAAGATTAAAGGGGCTTGTGAGAATGGAACTCAAAACATGTACCAAAAATTGGAGTACAGACATATATAGTTATGTCTGATAAATTTTTGTTTATGTTTGGGGTGATATTTCTTACTAAAAGCCAATATCAAAGTGACTTCACGAGTCCCTATAATAGTTTGAATGTAATTGGCTCCTATAATCTCATAGGGAGTAGCATTATTAGGAGGCATGGCTTTGTTAGAGTGGGTGTGGCCTTGTTAATGGAAGTGTGTCACTGTGGGGGTGGGCTTTGAGGTTTCCTATGTTCAGGATACTTCGAGGTGTTTCAGTTGACTTCCTGTTGCCTTCTGATCAAGATGTGACCAGCACCATGTCTGCCTGCATGGCCATGCTCCCTGCCATGGTGATAACGGACTGTAACTGAAACTGTAAGAAAGCCACCTCAATTAAATGTTCCCTTCTAAGAGTTTCCATGGTCATGGTTTCTCTTCATAGCATTAGAAACCCTAACTAAGACATTCCGTGAAAGCAGATGCAGAAATTCACAACTATGTACCAGGTTGAGCTCTGGGAGTCCAGTTGAAGAGAGGGAAAAAGGATTATATGAGCAAAGGAGGTCAAGATAATGATGAGGAAATCTACAGAGACAACTGAACCAAGCTCAAAGGAACTCATGAACTTTAGACCAACAGCTGTGGAACCTGCATGGAACCAGACTAGACCTCTGCATATGGGAGACAGTTGTGTAGCTGGGTCTAATTGAGGGACCCCTGGCAGTGTGATCAGGATCTACTCCTGGTGCCTGAGCCAGTTTTCTGGATCCCATTATCTATAGTCAGACACCTTGCTCACCCCTGATAAAATGGAGAGGTACTTGGTCCTGCCTCAACTGAATGTACCAGGCTTAGCTGTCCCACCATGGGAGAACTTACCCTGTTGGAGAAGGGGATGAAGAGTGGGGGAAGGTGGAGGTGGGGGGAGTGGGAGGAGGGATGAGAGGCAGATCCCTGGTTGGTATGAAAAATGAATAAAAAAAGGACAGTCCCTGAGTAATAAGTTAAAATCACTATATCAAACTCAAAAGGTCTAAAAGAGAAAGCCATGATTATGCATTTTAATATAAGTGTATTTTCAATTTCCATCACTTTCTTCTGCAAAAGAGAAATTAACCAAGAAAATGTAAGTTTAAAATATTGCTATTGCTCTTAGTTACTATCTGGAAATTGACAGTAAGATCATATTGCTGAAGACACCACATGCTTGAGTCATGAAACAAGGATAAATTAAGCTGGTACTCAACTGAAAGCTTTCTCCCTTCTTATTAACTTTCATAGAGCCAGAAGGTGATATATATATATATACATACATACTACCAAGGGAGAAAAACAACCAGTGTTTCCCAGCTGTAAACCCTGTGAGCTAACATAATGTTAAAGGCTTCCTTGGACCACCAGCCCCCAAATCATGACATGGAGCCTTATTATTGTTTCTAGTTAACTTTTATTTTGTTTTGTTTTAACTTAAATTAACCCATTTTTATTAATCTATGTGCTGCCTCAAGGCTCATTTACCTCATCTATGCACTGTCCATCCTGCTTTCCTGTTTCCTCCATGTCTGTCTGGCTGGTCCTCAGCTGGCTCCCCTTTTCTCTCTGCCCACCAGCCCTGCCTATGCCTCCTCTGCCTAGCTATTTTCCATTTTATTAGACCAACCAGGTGCCTTAGATAGGCAAGGTGAAACAGCAACACATCTTTACATAGTTAACCAAATGCAACACGTCTTTACTAGTTAAACTATTCTGTAACACAAACAAATGTAACATACCTTTACATAAACAAATATTCTATTCCACAACATTTCATCCTTTTGTCTAAATAAGAAGGGAAGGTTTTAACTTTAACAGAGTAAAACTATATAAAATAATAGCATTTATCAAGTAAGAATTACATTTACACTATCTAGTCCATTTGTATTTTACAAATTCAGAGAAAATACTACATTATATATCCTATCTTGCTGAGTCCAAATTTTTGTACCTAATTTACCTTCTATTGTAATTAAGGAAAACTGTAACTATAATATCTCATCTTCAACTCAATCAAAAACCTCAAAGGGATATAATATTACTTGAGTAAACAGGAAGTGCAATGCAATCCACTTCCAAAACTATAGAAATGACAAAGACATCTACTGCCTGAACAGTCACTGAAGGTTTCTCTGCAATTTGGGGGCATCCATCTTCAGCATCCAGGCCTAGAATACCTGGAATTTTCTATGAAGCAGGAATATTTTAGGACTATCCTGCCTTGTCATGGCAAAATTTGCCAGTCTTTTTCTTTGTGTCCTGCTTGTTCAGTTTGAATGGTATACCATCAGCAGTTGAGGTGAAGACAGTTTCTTGCCCAAATGGCTAGCTTTGCCACAATGAAAGCAAACTCATGTGAAGATTCTTTTATGAAGTAGATTGGTGCTGCTGGGAGCAGATGTGTCTCACTGTCATTAAAACAAACAAACAAAAACACCTTTAGGTTATTAAACATATTAAATGCCATATGATATAGGTCTTTGAAGCATTTAAAGATCATTTATCTATCTGTTTAAACTACTATGACTACAAGTTTGATTATTATAGATGACTACTAATCTGCATCTCTTAATTATACATTACATTTCTTTCTACTTTCTTCAGCTTTTGTTCCATATGAACTAGTATACTAAAATTTTAATTCACACGTATTCATTGCTAATATAATGAAGTGCAGTTGGCTGTTATTTATTGGCTTTGGATTCAACTATCATCGTAAGTTCAATTTTTTTCTTTTTTCATTGTTAAGAAATTTTCTATTCATTTTACATACCAACCACAGATCCCCTCTCCTCCCTCCTCCCAACCTCAGTTTTCCTCAACCCACCCTCATTCCCACCTCCTCCAAGGCAAGGCCTCCCATGGGGAGTCAGCAGAGCCTGATACAGTCAGCTGAGGCAGACTCAAGCTCCTCCCCCTGCACCAAGGCTGTGTCAGGTGTCCTACCATCGGCATTAGACTCCAAAAAGCCTGCACATGCACCAGGGATGTATCCTGATCCCACTGCCGGGGGCCCCTTAATCAGGTCAAGCTGTACAACTGTCTTGCCTATATGCATTACATTTTTAAATGAGCTGCATAAGCACAATACCCCAAACAAGAAGAGAATCATGCGTACAGTATAACAAAAATAACTTTAAATTTGTATCAGTATACCAAAGTCCATATCAACGTAAAATACTTGAGCTAATAGTTATCTTCTTATCCCGCATTCCTATGTCCCCCATAAATGATGACAAACATCTATCACCCACTGAATGACCAAAAACCACCCAGTCCACCTCTTGGCAATGTGGGCATTGTGTTTGCTAGACTGCTTCCTGTTGTCTGGGGACAATGGCATTCCCAGGGGATCCTGGGAAAATTGAGATAATGGTCAAGTACTAAGAAAACTAGTTGTAATATTTGTTGTCCAGTCTCAGAACTGTTCCCACGCAGAGGGGTCAGTATATATGTCACCTGTCTTGAAGTTTTTCTTGGTTGATTTCTTTATGTCTGTGGCCAAGATTTTTAGGTTTCCCCAAATTGAACCTGGTCTCTATTAACCTTGAAGAAATCCACAGACTTTTGTTTTCTATGAAAACTTCTCCCCCAATGCAATACATTTTCTAAATTCCATTTTAAAGTTAAGATATCCATGAGTGCATGCAGATGTGGGTATGTGGGAGGTAGGGGGAGGGATGGGAGGAGAAGAGGAAGGAGAAACTGTGATTGATATGTAAAATAAATGAAAACATGTTAATTAACTCTTTTTAAAAAGTTAAGACATCCTAAATTATCTAGGCTGGAAACTGAGCAATTCTTCTTACAATCCCATTGCTCTCAGCAGCTGCCATTTGCTCATCAGCATTCAAAAAATTCAAAGTCAATACAACACCATACAGGATCTAGACTCCCTGTCTATTTCCCATCTTTACATTTTTTTCTTTTATATTACTTTCCTCTCTCTTTAAAGACTTTCTTATTTTTAAACTATTTATTTTTCCTATGACTGTCTATACCTGTTTCTTTCTCAAGCACCTACACACATTTTAAACACACCGTAACTTGTTTGGAGATTCCAGTCTGGCCTGCTTTACAGTGCACCTGTAGTGTTCTCTGAGCATGTGAGCCAAACCGTAAACTTGCTGCATGGTTTACACTAGTGGCTGGCTCTGCTCTGCTTGGGTGCCTGAGGGATGAGGTTCGCACCTCGAAGGGCTGGCTGAGAGCTGCATTTAACAGGGATCTGTGTTTAACTGGAAGCCCCATTTAACCACTCCAGCTCTAGGAAGTTGGTGTCTGCATGGTGGCAGGTACTTTTACTTAGCTTGTTGTTTCTAATTAATGTGCTGGCTGTATGGCAGAGCCACACCCATTTCTATTCATCTATGTGCTGCCCTAAGGCTCATTTACCTCATCTATATACTGTCCATCCTGCTTTCCTGCTTCCTCCATGTCTGTCTGTCTGGCCCCCAGCTACCTGGGCCCTGGATGGCTGGATGGTTCCCTTTTTCTCTCTGTCTACCAGCCCTACCTATCTCTCCTCTGCTTAGCTATTGGCCATTCAGCTTTTTATTAGCCCAGGTGCCTTAGGCAGGTTAAGTGAAACAGCAATCCATCTTTGCATGGTTAGACAAATGCAGCATAAACAATGCAACACGTATTTACACAGTTAAATAAATATTCTATTCTACAACACAATAACGACTGGCCTGACATAACAGTCTCACTGTTATAATAGTGGCACAAATGTAATTAGAGTATCCAACCACTTTCTGATTGACTGTAAGACTTGCTCCACAAGATGGAATCCATGCTTGGCTATTAGGTCCAAGAACCTATGGCTATGTAGGTCAAAAGCCCTAGGGGAGTGTAGTCAGAGTTTTCCTGCCTGGCCCACAGTCAGGACAAATCTCTCTTACCCGCCAATCCGACAGTTGCTCAGACCCAACCAAGTAAGCACACAGAGACTTATATTGTTTACAAACTGTATGGCTGTGGCAGCCTTCTTGTTATCTACTTCTTTTATCTTAAATTAACCCATTTCTGTTAATCTATACTTTGCCACATGGCTTGTGGCTTACCATTACCTTATATCTTCCTTGTCATGGTGGTGGCTGGCAGTATCTCTCTCTGCCCCAGCCTTCTACCTCCCAGAATTCTCTTCTCTCTTGTCCCGCCTATACTTCCTGCCTGGCCACTGGCCAAACAGCATTTTATTTATACAGAGCTATATCCACAGCAGGAGAGAATGTACTGCTATTCTAAATAGGCACTTACTCCTAATGACTTATTGCTGTACCCATAGGCTAGTGCATTTCTCAGCCCTCATCAGAGAAACTTCTATTTGCAGCAGATTGTCATTACAACAGAGACCTATAATTCATCAAGATACAGAGAATAAGAGACTAAGGAGTGCTCAGCCCCAAAGGGAGCATTTATATCACACCCCATCATCCCAAGGTCACAGATCATAGTGAAAGAGAGGTAAGAAAAATCTTGAGTCAGAAGTGGAAGATGAAGAAACTGCACATACGAACCCACAATAGTTTGTCACACCATGAGTAAAACCTGTACAAACTCAAGACAGACCAATCCCAGCATGGAGCAGGGAGGTGGGCACATAGTCCCATCCCTAGCTGAGCAGCTATTGGCAGTTGATATCTGTTGAGAGACAGAGAATAGATATTTTCTAAGGGTGTGGCCCCTTGTAGGTCAACCACACTCTAGGGGATTATATAGGTAACACAGTTTGTGTTTTTAAAAAGGATGCAAAGTAAGATGGAGGGGCTGGATAAGGGATGATGTGGGGAGGCGTGAGTGTTATTGAAATACATGGAATAAAACTCATAAATATTCTTACAAATATTTAAAAACCAATCTAAAAATAATATATAAGATTCCAAATAACTTTATAATAGATCTTCTTTACCTGAGCAATTAAAGGGATTCAAGACTTGGAAAATAAGCATTTATACTAATTGTCCTTAAAAAAAAAAAAAAACCTTCATAGACTGTTGACACAGCCTGTCCCACTCATAGGAGCTCCATGGCACTCCTAATTTGATGTAATCTAAAGTCCAACATGCTATGATCAATGAGTGGTAGCCATAAACATATTTCTGTAATATAATTTAAACTACTTTTAGAATTTAAGTTTTACCACCTTTTCTTTTTTTATTTTTATTCATTTATTTTCTTTATTATTATGTGTTTTAAATTTTATACATCAGCCAAGGGTTCCCCTGTCTTCCCTCCTCCTGCACCCACCCCCACCTTCCCCCCAGCCCCTCCCCTCCATTCCCATGTCCTCCAGGATCAAGGCACCCCTGGGGATTCATTTAAACCTGGTGGATTCAGTACAGGCAGGTCCTGTCACCCCCTCCCAGACTGAGCAAAGTGTCCCTGTGTAAGCCCAAGGTTGCATACAGCCAGCTTGTGCACTAAGGACAGATCCTGGTCCCACAGACTGGGTGCCTCCCAAGCAGATCAAGCTATTCAATTGTCTCACTTATCCAGAGGGCCTGATTCAGCTGGGGGCTCCACAGCCTTTGGTTCATAATTCATGTGCTTCCATTCGTTTGGCTATTTGTCCCTGTGCTTTTTGCAATCTTGGATTCAACAATTCACGCTCTTGCAGACCCTCCTCTTTGTCGACAGTTGGACACCTGGAGTTCCACCTGGGGCCTGGCCAAGGATCTCTGCATCCACTTCCATCAGTTATTGGATGTGAGTTCCAGCACGACAGTTAGGGTGTTTAGCCATCTGATCACCGGACTAGGTCAGATCAGGCTTTCTCTCGACCATTGCCAGCAGTCTACAGAGGATGTATTATTGTGGATTTCTGGGGACCTCCCCATCACTCTGCCTATTCCTGTTCTCATGTGGTCTTCATTTATCATGGTCTTTTATTCCTTGTTCTCCCTTTCTGTTCTTGATCCAGCTGGGATCTCCTGCTCCCCTAAGCTTTCTTTCCCTCAAATCTTGCCCTTCATTACTCCCACTGTCGTCCAGGTTGTTCATGTAGATCTCATCCATTTCTCTGTCATTGGGTGATCCTTGGGTCTTTCCTAGGGTCCCGTTTTCTAGGTAGCCTCTCTGGAGTTGTGTAGCAGTCTACCACCTTTTCTTAAAACAAATGATAGTTCAGTGAACAACCATGATACTAAATTAAATATAATTAGTTCATTTTAATAAATAAAAACAAACAAACAAAAACAAAACAAAGCAAAAAAAAAAAAAAAACCACATACAGGTGCATATTGTAAATTGGCTATGTTTTCCTCCAGTATGGCAGCTTCTCAAAAACTAAAAATAGATCCACCATGTTGTCCAATCACACCATTCCTGAATTTTTATTTCCTAACTCCAAGTCAACATATCACAAAAATACTTGAACATCAATATTTATTCAACACTACAATAGGTAAGCTGTGAAACCAACCTAATATCCAACAATAGAAGAATCAAAACAAAAATTGAAGTTATTTTTTTATATGTGAAATAATTCTATAAGGATGAATCCCTAGAATGTATTTCACACACCCCATGGCATGTATTTGATAAGAACAATAACTTTCATCATACATATATGAAGTATACTCTTAGTGAGAGTGGATCTACTTACTTTACCAGCACTGAATAAGTGACAAGTTTAAAATGTTATTTTTAAAGTTCCTATAAATTTTTTCATCCAACCTGAGTAGAGAATCCTTTTCTTGTTGTTTGTTTTGCTTTCCCTTGCTTTTGTGACAGGGTTTCATTTAGCTCAAGTTGTTCTCAAACTCAATATGTAGAGCAAAGACTGATTTTGAACTTCTGATTTTCCAGTTTCTACATCCCAAGTGCTATAATTACAGGTGTGCATACCCTGTTTATGTGGTATTGGTGATGGGACCCAGCGCTTGCTATAGAATAGGCAAGTACTCTACCAACTAAGCTATATCCTAAGTCTTGGCCCTGTTCTTTTTTAAACTTCCGCTCATTGTAGATAACACAGAGGTATGAAATCACATAAGCCACCTGCAGAGCCCAGTCCTGTGTTGGATCAGTGTGACTCACTCCATGCATAAATCAAACTCTTCAGTTAGTTCATCCTCTTCTTTCTAGTCACTTGTATCTGATTTCTAAGCTCCCTATTGGACATTTCTTGAGCACTGCATTTTCTTCCCTTTAGAATCTTGTTGGGATAGTTTTCTTCCTGGAATAGTCTGCTTTTCTCCAGACCTACTTTTATTTGGTATTTCCATCCTACATTTCCAGCCTCTCTGAGCATGCCGAAACTCTGTATGAATTCACTCACATTAGAGCCACTTGAATGTGCCAAATAAAAACCCAAGGGACAACACCATTACTAAATGTGCCTCAGCACTGCATCTGTCCTTCCTTTCTTTCTGTTTCTTTTTATGAGCTCATTTCTGGTTTCACTGGGTTCTTTATTCTTGCTGTAACTGTTTTGTCCAACTTTAAAAGTACATTTTAAAGCATGAGAATTATTTACAAAGAGGCTGAAGAAACAGGATGGGCTAAAGAATATACTATGTATGTGAACTTTTTCTTCTATCACTTGGCAAAGGTTGCAACAATGTTACTTAGATAGAAATAAAAACATTAGCATTCTTATGAGCTGTGAGTATAAACTGATACAGTGTTTCTGGAGGATATTTTGGAAATATGTATCAAAGACCTTAAGAGCATTTAGTACATGCAATTCTATCTTTAGGAATTTATCTGGAAAAATAACTAAACAAGTATACAAAGACTGATGTAAAAGCAGGATTACTGCAACATTAATTGAGTAAAAATGGAAATAAACAGAATGTTCAATAACAGGGAATTGTTTCAATAAAATAAGGTTCTATGTATATATGGAAATATATACAGATATTAAAAGTATTGACTTAAAATTGTGTTTACAGTAATGGAACACACTGATGTTATGATATTAAATAAAAAGGGCAGGTTGCAGATTCATTCAGTGTAGAACGATCCCTTCTAGGTAATAAAGACATCTGTGTATATTTGCCAGAGCAGAAAACCTGTATTCCATGTTTGCTGGCATGCCTGCTTGGTGTATGAGAAAAGGATCCTAGAGAGAAGCATTAGGGACACTAGGGGGAAAGGAAAAGGAAAAAGCAGAAACCAGAACCTTAACCAGCACCTCTGAGTCAATGTCCTGACCATGATGGAAATGGAGGCACCACACTACACTACATTTACACCCATGGAAGGGCCACCCTAGAGACAGCACGCTTGCTTGCCTAGCAAGATACATATCACTGACAGAAAGCAGCTAGCACAGAAAGAGGAACCTCCTATGAAATTCACAAAATGGCATGACTTCCCTGTCCTGTTGATTAGGTCAACTCACGTGGCTACCCAATGGGAATAGGTCAACTCACATGGCTATCTTTGATGGGTGCAGGGAAAATAAAGTTATTTGGCAAAGGATCTGGATTTAGGGTAGGATAAAAATCTCAAGACCATTTTTGTAATCTATCCCTTGCATTTTCTTAGGTTCTGGATAATAACCACAGAACGGTGAATTTATGATCAGAAAGATAGATATTATAGCAGACTAGTGGGATAATGGTCCCCAAGGAAACAAGTCTCTCAGTGTTTATGCTTGTATTGATTATCTATGGGTACCTCAATTTGAGTTTAAAGGAAAAAAAAATTCTCTTACAGTCCTGAGGGCTGTAAGTCTGAAATAAAAGGTGTCGGAAAGGTCAGACTCAAAGGGAGGATCTTTTTTTTTTTTTTTTCCACTTCTGCAAGTTCCAGGTGTCCTTGTCATAGCAGTGTAGGGAATCTTCTCCAGTTTTCATAAGGTCACTAGTCATACTTCTTTAGTAGCTCACTTCACTGCAGTACAATGACAACTTACCTAGATTGTGGAAGACCACATATTATTATATATAAATTATAATGTACTGGTAATTGGTATCTCAGTTTCTCTGTTTGAAGACATAGTTCAACCTATGCCATTCCTTTCCTGCTTGATTCTGGGCCTTATAACATGCTTCAGTAAACAAAAGAACAGTGGACTGACCCAGGAAAGGCCCATGAGGCCTTGAGCACTGAGCCCTCATACTGGACTGCTATCCCCAGCAAATGAAGAAGTTTGCATGTAAGTGAATTAAGACAAACTCACAGGTCAAAAGGTTATTTGGGTTCTGCTTTGAAGATCCAAGTCTGTGGTCATTTGGTCTAATTGCTTTGGGCCTGTGGTGAGACAGAACAGCATTCTGGGAGCAAGCAGCAGAAGCTGAAAAGTAAGAGAAGGGACTGTTATCTCACAGTCTCCTTTGAGGATACAGCCCAATAATCTAAAACTTCCCAACTCTTTCAATACCACTACACTGTAGACCAAGCTTATACATGTGCCTAAAGAAGACAGTTAAAATCCAACCTGTAGCATCAAATGTAGTTATTTTAGATAGAAAGAACCACAAAATAAGTGAAGTCAGGCTACCACAGATGATCCAGCTGAGCAACCCTCAGTCCATCCTTATACTAAATCCGTTCATCTGGCACCACCTCTGTGAAACACTGTGCTTCCAGGCAAATCACAGCATTGTGAGAAGCTATGTAGTATTGCTTCTAGGAGCTAGTGAGTTTGGAGATAGCAGTACCAGAAATCCAACAGATGCTGGTTTTTGTAAGGTATAAACACAATTAGGGTGGAGGGTCTTCAGCCTGCCATTCTAGAATCATGGATTTAACTAGAATTGAAAAGAGCCTTACAGATAACATAACATTTCATCATCTCACAGATAAGAAAATTGACAACCCCAACTCAGGAATGCCACAGGAGAGGCAGGCATCTGCCTGTGGACTACTGGCTCTGCTGTGTCTACATTGTCCCAAGTCCCATGATCTGATCAGATTAGATCTGATCAGATTAGTAGTCTCAGAGACCACTGCTCTAAGAGTAGGCTGTTTCTGGGTCACACAGCTATTTAGTGTCACTGTCAGAGCTAGAAATAAGCCGTCCTAAATCCTCACCTACAGTTCTCTTCCTTTTTTGGGGGGATGATGAATGTATAGTATGTCCCATTTACTCACACATTTAGCTGAGTATTTTCCTAGGAAGTATTGTTTGTCCTAGAGTAGGGCCCCTTATCATTCCTAGCTATGAAGTCTCTTTTTCTTTTATTCTTTCCCTTCCTAAATCCCCCAGCCCTGGAAATATGAGTAAGAATTCCTATCCCTCCCCACCAGCCACTTCATGCAAGATGGATTAATGAGGTTATGTCTCCAAAGAACTTTGAGTTCCTTGGAAGAAAGGCATCAACATGCAAAGTGGTGGTTGTTATTGCGATTACTTCACTGAGTAGGGTTTCACAGCTGTCTTGATGGAAAAGGGGCCAACAAAACAAAATGCCAGTTTCCCCCAACAGAGGAGCAGCTGGGATGGATTATAAACGAGACCTGTATGCCCAGTTCTCTTTTTTTTGTCAAAGCCCATCAGACTTTCTCAATGCCCAGCTCTACCCTTGACAGCCCAGCAAGCTCCCCAAGCCAGACAGGTGTGGGCAAAGACAGCCTCTGAGCTCCATGTGCAGGAGCCTACTTGGCAGGGACAGAAAAACCTTATATTCTGAACCAGGGCCAACCCATTACCAGTGCTCAGTAATGCGATGGATTTCTCAAGCGGTGACTTGGGGTAAGTAAAACACTCTCATTGCTCAAACTTCCCTCCACTCTATGGGGCAGGAGGGACGGGGGAGGGAGAGTCAAGAGGGTGTGCAAACTCAGAAATGTTATGTTGCCAGGACTGGAGCACCTCTGCTCACCGCTTCTCCTTTTCCTTCCTTTTCTCCCTTCCCTCCTCCTTCACCTGCCATCCTTCCCTCGCTCTCTTCCTCCCTCCTTTCCTTCCTTCCATCCCTTCCAGTTATCACGTATGTATTGAATATTATGTCATGCACCATGTGAGAGTTTCAGGCAATACAGACAAGTAAGATGTGGTCCTTGCCCTCTGGGGCAGAAGAGAGAGGCCTAGAGAATGAAGCAAAAACAAACAAATGGACAGAAACTTCAATTCCATAACATTTTCCCCGAGCCACATTGCTGTGGCAAGTACATGGTGCCACAGAAACACACGGAATAGATACTTGCCTGGTTTTAGAGGGTCTTGGAAGGCTTTTAAAGGGCTAATTGTCAGGTTCAGTGTGGGGACAAGGGTGTATTAAGCAGCCATGCCTCCATTGTTCTAACATAGCATAAAATCAGTGTTGTGTGTATAGTAAAGAAGAACAGACTAACAGTATTGAGCCACTCCAAGCTATTGTTATTCTTCTTACTAAACAGGGTCTTGTGTCAAGCACAACTGAAAACTTTAAATATAATTGCTTATTCAAGCCTTAGCAACAATTTTAGAAAGCAGATTTTATTACTGTGTTAATTTTGCTAAAGACGAAACTGGGGCCCAGGTAGATGGAGTGGCCTGCTTAAAGCCATAGAATTAGTAAATAAGAGCTTTGCATTTGTTCCCACACAGCTTAACCACAGAGCAGGTACCTGGAACCCCACGTGGAAGCCCATCATACTAAGACCAACCCACGACCACCTCCACATTTATGCACTCAGTCATGATTTGATTTCTCCCTAAAGGTCCATGCTAGCCAGGACAACACTAAGAGTGAGCTCTCAGAAAATGCTTACTAACCAAAAGCAACATTTCCCCACATCCAGGAAATATGGGTTTCCTAGCTTATTTGGGAGAACAGGTAGGCACGCCAACATTTTCTTCAGATCTCATAACTCTGACAGTGTCCTTGCTTTTTTAAAGTAAAATCTTCATCAACCTATTTTTTATAACTTTGCTGAAGTATGGCATAGAATTATGTATATTAGAAGTGGTCAATATGGTATTTTGATATACAAAGGCATCAAAAAATTATTACAGTACTCAAGCTGATTAGCATTCTCTTTGCCTCACATAATTACATTTTGTGCATCCCTCTCTCGGTGTGTGTGGGGGGGGTGGGGATGAGGCTTTACGCAGAATTGAATTCACAAATACACTGGAAAAAAATAATGTCAGTCAAGAACAAAGTTAAGTATGTGCCTAGACAGAATTTGGCTCTTTTAAATTCTAACTTCTCTTTGTTCTCAAACTCTCCTCAACCCTCTGTCTTGTGTCTCTATCTAGATTATAAGATCCAGAGACCCAAAATCTGTTTGAATCTTTATCTGTCCTTGACAGCACCCAATCCCAACCTCCTCTTGTACTCCAAGGGTTAGCTTTCTGTGTCTTTAATGCAGAGTCCATCCCAGCATCTCTTGGAATAGAAGATCCCTTGAGGATGTCTAAAGAGACCCACACAGATTTCCAGTGAATGCTCTTTGATCTGAAAACAGAAGACTCTTGATCAAAACTCAAAGTTGGTTGATAAATAACATACAAGCCAAAGGCTTCCAACTAGTTCCCAAGAAGTTTCTCTAACACCCTGTGCACTTTGCTGCATTCAGTGTCCATCTCTTTAGCAAAAGCATGTCTTCAGTCAGCTTGATCATGGTGCTGTTTTCCTCTGGGGGTTACTAATCATAAGACTTCCCCCAATCCAATGGCTTTTCACTACCAGTATTTTTCTGTGTGTTATATTTTGGGTGTATGTGTTTGTTTTTTATGAATTCCAGCCATTGTCTTTAATGTATTCTAGTAATCTGGCTTGAGAATTGTCTTTTCGTGCTTCATACTTAAGCAGAGGTCCTGTGTTGATACAAAGGATAAAGGGTTATTTAATCATAAAAATCAATGATTGTGGATCTTTTACTTCTAGTATGGTATTGATCACACTATTTTTAATTCAGCATTCAACCAAACTTAGCAATACCTCTATGGGAGAGACCTTATTATCATGTCCACACTACAGTGAGGTATGATGCTAGGGTTCAAGTAAACGTGATTCCCTGTTACTTTACAGAGTGAACTCTTCTGCTTCCACCCATTTTACTTGAAGTGACTGGTTCACTAGGGATGATCTCATTTACTTCTCACATACACAGGGAAATGGTGGGCATGCACAGATAATGTGCCTACGGTCACAAACACCATGAGCACAGGTTCTGGTTTGTTGGTGACTGTACTCTTCCCTTCTGGCTAGAGAAGGAACAAGCAGGCTGTTCCTGACTGCTTTGTAGCATGCATAACATCCCAGTGACAGAAGTAAACAGATATCTAAGAATGTTTGAATGCCTTAACCCTGCCTTTGTCAACCTCCAAGATCACCCCAGTGACAGTGATGCAGGATGAGAGGCTGACTCACCTGCCACAGAGCTCACAGCTTTCAGTGGTTACTTTAGACTGTGCCCAGGCATGTGTAACCCAGTTGTCACCCCTCAAACCTTTCTTTTGCATGTGGCATTTCCTTTAAAACAAGCACAGGAGGACAGGGACCTGGAAGGCTGCCTGTTGGTATTCAAGCCCCCAAACAAAGAAACACAGATCTGGAACTTGCCATATGGTTGAAGAAAATGCCTCTGCCAGATTTTTCCAGATTCTGAGGCATGACCCCACAGTGGGAGCATTAATTCCCCCTTCTCTCCAGCCCTCTGCATGTGGCCTAGCTTTGAAGTCCCTGATGGTGTCTGAGTTCATGTGCTCATGGTTTTCTATGGTGTGTGATGTGAAAAGAATCGTGGAGGCTGTCACCCAGAAATAGTCCCATTTCCCATGGCTACCATGTGTCTAAGGAGCTTCTCACTCAAGCCTTCTGAGCACCATTTGCCTGGTTATAGCTCTCAGCCTGCTGCAGGCTGCTGGCCACCTTCAGTCCTTTGCTCTTGCTCCTTCCTCTGTCTATAAACACACAGAAAGAGAACAAATGAGCATCCAAGGTCTCAAGGCATTGCCTTCCTCTTGTAGGCTAATGGAGCACCTTCCCTTTCAACAAAATGGACAGCTGTCCATGACTTCTTGGTGTCCATTGCTGGAACACAGCTCTAGAGGATGAAAGGAGCCTTGGAACTCAACTCTATTCTCGTCATGGAGAGGTATGTATCCCTTATGATCTAAGATCCTTTGAGGAAGAAAGTGCATGTCATCTTAGGCTTCCCCAGAACCTAGCAAAGTCCCTGACGTAAAATGAATTGTAAAGAAACAGTTCTTGAAAAGGTCAATGAGTAAATGAGGCTTAATTAATTCTTGTCCTCATAAATCCAGGGAGAGGGCATGAACATCAATCCTTTTCACCAGTTTGGGCTGCTCTGGATAAATGGCCTTGGAAGAGAGGCTCATATCCTTAGCTAAGATGTTCTTGGCAGACTTGCTTGGTCTTACTCTCTTTGTGTCTGGGCCACGCAGCACTTGGCCACTAAGTGCTCAGGAAATATCTGACAAAAGCCCCAAAGGTCAAAGGGTCTCATTTAGAGTCGCAGGAGCTTGGTGGCACCTGTGAGAAGGTGACTCTGGTACAGAGCCTGGATAAGCAGTGACAGAAATTCTGGAAGGACTGGGATTCCCCAAGCCGCAATGCCTGTCAGAGGCATTAGCCCTTTGGGTGTTCCACTGAGGAGGTAGCTTAGGAAGAGCAGCTTTGTCCTCTCCTACTGACTCAACCTCTGATGATTCAGTCACATACAATGAACATGACATTGAAGTGATCTTTATATTGTCATCGCATTTGAAATAATACTAATACTTGTGCTATTTGTTTCTATATTCATGATAAGTTTTCTAGTAAATGCATAGTGATATTGCTACAGAATAACAGGAAAATAAAGGAAAATCACTGCTGGGTTAAAACTTTTTAATTATTTTATTATTTTGTACATATGGGCATTTGGCCAGCAGCAAGGCTGTGCACCATGTGCATGCCTAATGCCTGTGGATGTCAGAAGAGGGCATCAGATCTCCTGGAACTGAAGTCACAGAGAGCCGCAAGCCGTTGTGGGGGTGCTTGAAGCTGACCCAAGTACTATGGAAAAACGGTGCCCTGAGACAGCTCTCGAGCCTCTATTATTGGGTTTTGACCTTTAAGAGGATTTGGGGTCTGGAAAGATGGCTTAGTCAGTAAAGAACTTATTGGGCAAGCATAAGAACCTGAGTTCAGTGCCCCAACACCCATATGAAAGGTAGGCTTGTAGTACATTCCTATAATTCCAGTGTTGGGAAGTAGACAAAGGAAGTTCCCTGGGACTTACTGGCTAGCTTGTGCCAACAAATCAGTATGCTCCAGTTCCAATGAGAGACCCTGTCCTAAGAAATAATGTAGAAAAAAATGAGGATTGTACCCAATGCACATTTGTACACTCACACAAATGCATATACATATGTACCATAACACACACACACACACACACACACAAACACACATATTCTGCCACAAGACAATAGTTTTGAAAGCAAGAATGCTAAGAAAGAATTTCCTGAATTATGCTACTGTCCATTTAATATGTCAAGAGGAGTCTTGAAGGTATGCATGCAGTTTTCACAAATTAAAAAGGGGACACATAAAGGTAGAGAAAAGAGGATGGAGCAGAGGACAAAGAGAGGTTCATAGAATACCTGACTATATCTTCTCCAGGTCACCAAAGCCCCTAGAGTGACAAGAGACAGTAGACAGGTGGGGACCAGGGCGATTATGGGATGCTTGGACCACCTCTTGGTTTAGTAGAACAGCTGGACCTGGAAGCACAGGAGCTTGTTGTGCAGTTCATCAGCTGGTGTGTACATTGAGATGGGGACAGGTTATGTACCTGAGTCCTCCTTGCCCTCTGGCAGTTTGGATGCTGATATGAGAGGAGCCACACACTGGCCAGCAGCTCCTGAGACTGCAGCTGAAATAAACCATCACCCTCTAAACCAGGCTAGAAATCTGGTGCTGAAAGCTTCAAAAGTGGCAAAGGTTCATATGCACAGGATGGGATTGTGGGGAGGGGGTGTCTTCCCCACAGGAGTGGGGTGCGAGAGTGGGCAAGTCTTCAGGGAGGAGCCCCTGGATAGAGTGAGCCAAGCAGAAATAGACTAAAAGTACATCAGCCACAGATGTCAGCTGCAGGCGCCAGCTGTGGACGCCAGCCATAGGGTGGTGCCAAGCATTCCTCAGCAGACACCAGGCACCTCACACCCAAGCACAAGTGCAAGCACAGGGGCTCCCTTCCCCCAACCCCTGGGGCCACGGGACCAGGAAAGGGGGGCAAGGAGAAGTGAGCCCCAAAGCACTGAGCAGATAAATCAGTGAATCCAAAGATTCTAAATAAAAGATTGGGTTTTGCAAACTGACTTTAAACTGAGTTAGACTAGGTAGTTACTGCTTTTTTTTTTCTTGCTCTTAAAGCAGGTGGAAGGCTAATGTGAAAAAAAAAAAAAACCAGATTGAATATATAAAGTAGCTAATTTTCTTCACATGCTTGAATGGTGTGTGAGAACTTTTGGAGTGCTGCTACTCACAGACAACTGTGATCCCCATCAGCTTAGCCATGAGGCTCAGCAAGGCTATGGCTTACAAATAAAATGAGCTAGCAGTCCACCCAATACCGTACCAACACATGCACATTTCCAGACTCGGCCTCCTCTTCCGTTGTCCTTTCTCCATCTCTTTTCTCATACTTGAGGCTTCTCTCTCCTCTATCCTCTTTTTTTTTTCTTCTGCTTCTTGACTCCTTTCCTTACTTCCCTAAAGACAGAAAACACACTGATGGGCACACTACCTCAGAATGGCTTCTATGTGAGCCCTCTGGCATGAAGAAGGGAAAAACCAAACTGAATTACATAAGACCACAGCAACCATCTCTGTGAAAAAGTTATAGGTGTCCCCAAAGGACCTAACAATAGTACACATCAAACATGTCGCTTACATTTAGAATAACTAAGGAACCTGAAAGGGGAAGACAAAGTTTGGACGAGGCCTTCACAGAGCGTGGATGACTACACTAGTGAGTGGCAGAAACCCTCAAGAGCTGAGCAGTGGAACATTCCTGGTGCAGTACGTTAACTTGAGTAACCTAATATAATAACCATAAGGAAAAAACAAGTCATGCTCCCCAGAGACTATCTATAGTCACAGAAGGAAGCCGTGGAACTTGAAGTAAATAACTAACTGGAATGATCTGAAGTGTTTGGAAATAGGAACTATCCTCGCTTTGAGGTTTTTCACACACACACACACACAAATAATCCTGCTTCAGTAACATTTCTGAGCAGTTAGTAATGGATAAAGTCTTGGAAAATAGGAAGAGAGATTCAAACCAAGGAACTTTGGGGCCCATATGCAGGACACAGACAAGCAGGTTGTGCTATGCCCTTCTCTTCCTCATCTGTGGCCTCTCTTTGCCTGATGAAATTTTAACTCAGAATGGTTACATTTTAGATCAAATTCAGTTTGACACAATTATGAGCTACAGGGATGGAAGGCTTTGAATTTAACAAGTGTCTTCCCTCAGAGAGGATTTCTTACCTGTCATAGTCCACGGGCCGATGACAGGAAGACATAATATGAGCTCCTACTGTGTGACAGACACTGCACTAATTATTCTAGATGGATCCGGCCATTGATTCTTCACCAGAATCCTGAGTCTTGAAACACCTCCATGTTACAGACAGGGGATCATTTGGTCTAGTTCCTCCAATGACTTCCTTGACTATTAGGTGAGGTACTTGTCCTCTCAGAGTCTCTAGGCAGAAAAGTGAAATGTTGTATAGTACAGCAAGAGAGTGAAAGGGCTGTGTCATAGTCTCTGCTAGTGCAAGGTAACCTGAGGACTTTAAGTTTGTAATAGTGACAAGAGCCTGCAAACCTCAACATGACTCTCAGCTCTGACCTGGGGGAGTCATTTAAATTCTCTGAAACCTAGGTGCTACATGTTATGATAGCACTAATTTTCAAGGTATACAGAAGCTTAAATATTATTTATATATGTAAATCTAGCAGCATGATGCACATACAGCACAAAGTAGGTATTGGATAACCATGTCCAGTTGAATATCACAGACTCTCCAGACATTGGGAAACTTATGTTTGAGATGTCAAACTACCACGTGCTGAGGCGAGTTCCTAGCATTCACATTCTTACTATTTCTTTCTCTGAGTTAATGGCTAGACTTCAGGCACAGAGTTTATGGAATAAGCACTTGGTTAATTTTGTTGATTTTTTAATAAGATTTTTCCTTGTGTTTATGTATCTTTATTGAATGATCAAAGCTACTCAAAATAAATACTCTAAAATTACTAATGATTTATTATATAATCTTCAGACACTAAAAAATAAATCCTACCTTTGTAATGTTGATCAAATACTTTTGATGAAATGAAACCTTAAGGGTGTCCTATCTGGCTTGGCTCTCGGGTGAGTGTGGAGCTGATGCAATGCAGGAAAGCAGGAATCAGGAAGCACGGCTGTCTAAGGAGTGCCCAGCCATCCCACTTGCTGTGGTTGAAAAGCAAGACTCAGAGTCTTAGACTCTGACTGCCAAGATCCTGTCACTCTTAATGTGCTCACTTCCAGCTGTGGCCCACAATGCCTCCTCAAACAAATTATTCTGCAATGATCGATCGTGTCCTGCTCCCTTTAGAGGGCCTGTAACCACATTGGAGAGCTGGACAGAAATACTGACTGACAGCTCATGCTTGTTGGGGCCAGAAGACTTAAAGTGCAACTCTCCCAGACAACTTGCCAGTGTCAGGTGTACACAGGGCCCACACCTAACCACCATGTCAGTGTGCCTGTACACTCAGCAGTCCCGAGTGCCTGCAGCCTCCCAGCTTAGCGCAAAGGCCCATCTGGATCTTCATTTCTAAAACACTACACACAATTCTCAAATAAGCCAGGCATGTGGCGAATTAATTGTCTCTATTTAGCTGGAGGATATGCTCCACAGGCAAGGAAATGTCTGTTTCTGTAAGCCCAGCTCCTCCCTGTGTGTACACTTGGCCTATAACAAGTGCTTAATTTATATTTGTCAGATGAATGGGGCAACAATATAATGTGGTTTTCTCCTTGGTTTTCCTTAAGGGAAAAGGAGTTCTAATAGAAATAATATGGTAATAACTGAAACTCCAAATATATAAAATTACGTGTCCATCAAAAATAAGAAAATGGACTAGAGAGAGGATTTATCCAGTAAAGTACTTGCTGTAAGGGCCAAAATCTGGATCACTAGAACCCATGTAAAACCCAGATGAAAGATGACCTACACAGAACACAGGAGATGAATACAGGAGATGCCTAGAGCATGTTCACTACTTAGACTAGCCAAATTGGTGACCTCTGGGTTCAGTAAGAAACTCTGATTCAATATCAAATTCTCTTGATAGAGAATGATTGAAAAAGATACCAGGAACCTCAGGCTTCTAGAAGCACATGGACACATACACATATATACACATAAGCACACACACAAAATAAATAAATATTAAATATACCAATTGTGACAATTGTCCTTGTTAAAATATGGAGCACATGGAGATGCTTGTCTTGCCAACGTAAAACAGTGTTCTTTACTCTAAGGTTAGGTTGTAATACAATGATTTATGTCTTTATTAGGTCACAAAATATCATTATATATGAAGAATAATGTGCTTATTTTATTTGATTTTACTAATTGTATTCACTGAATGATTTGGAATAGCCACATGAGTCACTTTAGTAATTGATATGTCAAAAATATATGTAGTTTAATCTCATAAAATCCAAAAGTTTACTGTTTATACTTTGAAATACGGAAGTGATTCAGTGTAGATTCTACAAATATTTTGCCCTCAGATCATGACCAAAATAGTTTAAGCGTTCTTCATTTCACTAAAAGTTTTCCTTCCTATCTTATGTAGCTATGGATGGCTACATATGACCACGCTAAAAGCTGATGATCTTTCCTGGCGGCATTAATGTGGGTTTGTTTGTTTGTTTGTTAAATTGTTTGACATCCATGTCTCTTGGATAGATTGCAAGCAGAAGCTGTCAGTTTTGTTGATGTTGAACGCCCAGTGCCTAGAATAGTTCTGGAATGTGATCAGTGCTTATAAGTATTTGCTAAATGGATGAATTGATTAAAAGTTGCTTTCTAGATTGTAATGGCTGTGAAAACACAACTTAAAGAGAAAGTCATGTTAATGATGGGGTTAATGCCTAGGGCATAACCCTTCATAAAAGAAAGAGATCTGGAAATGGACAGGCTTAAGAATAGTCCAGCTCCACTCTTTGCTGGACATATTTACCATCCTCTTCACTGAACCATTGCACATCCTCCAGGCTCAGTTTTGGCATGTGAAAAGTGGAATAATCACTTTATAGATGATTACAGCAATTGCATGAGATAAAGGTATAAACATAATTGAGAAAACTCTGAGAAGAAACAGATTACATTGGGTGTTGGGCATGCATGCCTATTAATGGCATAAGAGATTGAGCTGCACCGAGCCCTAAGCTCATTCTGTCTGCTGAAGAGTCACCTAACAGATGCTCAGTTGTCACAGAGGAGCCCTCCCAGGAGCATGGGGCTCATTACCTTCTAATAGGGAGGGTTTTCAACTGTATACTCAAGTATAATGAGCAATAGTGATTGTTTAAAATTATTTGTCTCCCTTGGTACCCTAAAACCTGCTATACATGTCTTCCTTCCCTGTAGATAGAGGTTAGTCCTCTCTCTAAAACCACTGGGTGTGCCTAGGGATTTGCCTTAGTCAATGAGGTCTAAGTGGATATGATGGATGACACACCAGTGTAGAAACCTGAGATGTATTGGCATGGTTTGGCTTGGCATCCTTTAAGCTTCTGCCCTCAGTTATGGGAACGGCATGCCCTACTTATATATACACTCCTCAGCCCCAGTTCTGGAATGAAAGTACACATGCCTCCAGGTCAAGCCCAGGCAAGCCCAGCAAGAGCTACCACAGACCACGGCCTTCACAAAATGTGAGCACAAGTGTTTGTACAAGCCACTGAGAAGCCTGGGTGGTATGTCAGTTTAGCACAAATATGCCAGGACCCACTTCTTCCCACATATTCTGAGGCTGAAGCACCTGTCTCCCCTCTGCTCATAGTGTGAGCCTGATAATGTCATGTTTGGGAGCTGCTCTGCTGCACTCTCCACCCTCCCGTCCCTCCTTCCTGCCACCTGTCTATACGGACAGGCCCTGAATAATGCTTGCACTCCAGCTCAATTCATAGCATTCCTGCTTGTCAGGCCAGTAGGAGAAGACAGCTTTGGGGACAGTGATAACATGAGGAGCTGCAGAGACTGGATTAAAGCAGAGGTCCCAGGACCATCTGACCTTGCCTTCCCAGTGCTTTACTGGGAGTGTGATAGAATTATTTACTGCTGGAAAAGCAAGATAAAACCTATGGAAGAACATACTCTATCACGGCCAGATGGTTTGAATTTGTGTGTGGTAATTATTCTAGTTTCTGACAGAGCCTAATAGGTCTGTCTATGTTAACTGTTAAATTATTATTGGCTAATCAATGTCTAGCATTCTGGTTGATGACAAGGTCTGGAGGCACCACAAGGAGCCAGAACGGAGTCTCCATGGTCACTGGTAGATGTCATGCCTCTGGCTCCAAGAGACACTTCACTTTTTACTCACTAGCAATGTAGTGACAAAGCCAGAACCAGGGTGCTTCAGTTCTGGAGAACAATGGCCTTTGGCCCCTGGTACTAGGTCATACTCAAGATTAATGTTATTTTATGTAAATAAAAAATTCTTAAAATAAGTTGGACAATGTCATAATCATGATTGTCTCAAAATAAAATTCATAAAACCTTTATGAAAAGCCAGATCTATAAACATTGTCCTGATTCCTTTGCACTTCAATAAAGATGACACATCTAGCTTGATATTTTAAATTTTTTGTTTTATTGAAATACAATTTGCAAATATGGTGGCATACATTCAAGTTGTATAAAATGTTGTTTTATGTGTATGTATAAGCTGTGAAGGGATTGTCATTATCAAGCTGATTTATATAGTCTTCACCTCACATAGGTATACTGAGAACATTTAAAAGCTGTTCTCACACCAAATATTATAACATGGTATCACTTAGATGACATGCTCTTTCTTAGATCTGAACTTATTCTGTATAACTAAAATAATATATCTTTAAACTAATATCTTTCCATTTCTCCCAAGCTCTAGTAACCATTCCATTGAATGGTAACCACAGTCCATTGAAAGAAGCCAAGACAGGAACTCAAGCAGGGAAGGAACCTGGAGGCAGGAGCTGATACAGAGGCCAAGGGGGTGGGGGATAGAGGGTGAGGAATAGGGGGTGGGGGTGCTGCTTACTGGCTTGCTCCCCATGGCTTGCTCGCCTGCTTTCTTATACAACCCAGGACCACCAGCCCAGGGGGCAGTCCTACCCACAATGGGCTGGGCCCTCCCCCATCAATTACTAATCAAGAACATGCCCTACATGCTTGGTAGAAGCCCATTCTTATGGAGGTATTTTTTTCAGTTTTGTTTCTCATGTCTCTCTTGACAGACTCTAGTTGTGTCAAGTTGACGTAGAGCAGCCTGTGCAGTGGCTTTCAGTCTCCAAAGTAAGGTCATGACCTTCCTCTTTACAAGCAACACAAAATTGGAATTTGAATGTGAAAGCAACACCATTTATATAAAACCCAAGTGAAATACATGGGCAAAATTTATGTTTTTCTTGAAAATTTTTCATATAGTACATATAGTTTTCTCCTCCTTTAACTCCTCTCATACACTCCCCACCTC